>NW_026511054.1:0-65000 GCF_027579735.1 Bombina bombina | reverse complement strand
ATCACATACACACACACATACATATACATACATACACACACACATATACATATACACATAAACACACATACACATATACATATACACACACATACATATACACACACACACACATACACAGTACCACATCACATACACACACACATACATATACATACATACACACACACATATACATATACACATAAACACACATACACATATACATATACACACACATACATATACACACACACACACATACACAGTACCACATCACATACACACACACATACATATACATACATACACACACACATATACATATACACATAAACACACATACACATATACATATACACACACATACATATACACACACACACATATACACAGTACCACATCACAGAAAACATGTGATAACTGTGCATTTGTGTAACTCAGATTTGAGCTGTTACGGACATTTGCAGCTGTGATTATTTTTACTGTAAGGCTGTGAATTGTACAGCGTATAGCAGGGCCTGAAGCTATAATCGAAACAGGCAGCTCTGGGGTCTTGTGCTGCTCACATGTCATCTTCTGGTACAAGCCACAGTCTCATTTCACCAGGTCGGCCTATAAAGTAACTCTCTAATGCTTCCCGCACTTAACCCACGCTCTGCTGCACACACTCCCGGGTACCTACCGTCAGTGAGCTGCTGCTCCAGGTCTTTAATTTCCTCTGTCTCTTTGGCGATCCGGGACAGCATCTCATCTAGCCGCCCTTCTAGCTGTTTGTACTGCCTGTCCATCATGTCAAGTTGCTGTTCCTTACCTGCTTTCTGAGCCTTTACATGGGACTGGAAAACAAGAAAAACATTTTACAACTAAAGAAAACAAGAGAGCAATTGTAAAGTCAAACTATAGATTTATAATGTTTTCATCTCTTCCCAGCAGACAACAGGTTAATGTCTGAGCAGAAGGAAATGCTACTTTTTGTCCTTTAGCGAGCTGCTGTTTGTAATAATTAACTAGGTCCCTAAACCATCTTTATGTGCTACAGCGAACAGCACATATGTCTGTGTTTATGCTGAGACCAGATGATAAGGGAGAGGTACCAGCCTGTACCTTCTGTTAGTCTTCATCTCTTCCCAGCAGACAACAGGTTAATGTCTGAGCAGAAGGAAATGCTACTTTTTGTCCTTTAGCGAGCTGCTGTTTGTAATAATTAGCTAGGTCCCTAAACCATCTTTATGTGCTACAGCGAACAGCACATATGTCTGTGTTTATGCTGAGACCAGATAAGGGAGAGGTACCAGCCTGTACCTTCTGTTAGTCTTCATCTCTTCCCAGCAGACAACAGGTTAATGTCTGAACAGAAGGAAATGCTACTTTTTCTCCTATAGCGAGCTGCTGTTTGTAATAATTAGCTAGGTCCCTAAACCATCTTTATGTGCTACAGCGAACAGCACATATGTCTGTGTTTATGCTGAGACCAGATGATAAGGGAGAGGTACCAGCCTGTACCTTCTGTTAGTCTTCATCTCTTCCCAGCAGACAACAGGTTAATGTCTGAGCAGAAGGAAATGCTACTTTTTGTCCTTTAGCGAGCTGCTGTTTGTAATAATTAGCTAGGTCCCTAAACCATCTTTATGTGCTACAGCGAACAGCACATATGTCTGTGTTTATGCTGAGACCAGATAAGGGAGAGGTACCAGCCTGTACCTTCTGTTAGTCTTCATCTCTTCCCAGCAGACAACAGGTTAATGTCTGAACAGAAGGAAATGCTACTTTTTCTCCTATAGCGAGCTGCTGTTTGTAATAATTAGCTAGGTCCCTAAACCATCTTTATGTGCTACAGCGAACAGCACATATGTCTGTGTTTATGCTGAGACCAGATGATAAGGGAGAGGTACCAGCCTGTACCTTCTGTTAGTCTTCATCTCTTCCCAGCAGACAACAGGTTAATGTCTGAGCAGAAGGAAATGCTACTTTTTGTCCTTTAGCGAGCTGCTGTTTGTAATAATTAGCTAGGTCCCTAAACCATCTTTATGTGCTACAGCGAACAGCACATATGTCTGTGTTTATGCTGAGACCAGATAAGGGAGAGGTACAAGCCTGTACCTTCTGTTAGTCTTCATATAAACACAATGACACGTTACCTGCGTCTTATCAGGAAGCAGCTTTCTCATTAGCAACAATGAGACTGACAAGAGTAATGATGTCTGGCTATATTAAAGGGATAGTAAAGTCCAAATTAAACTTTTTATGATTCAGATAGAGCATGGAATTTTAAACAACTTTCTTATTTTCTTTTATCATCAAATTTGCTTTGTACTCTTGTTGTTATTAGTTGATAGCTAAACCTAGGTAGGCTCATATGCAAATTTCTAAGCCCTTGAAGGTTGCCTCTTATCTGAATGCATTTGACAGTTTTTCACAGCTAGAGGGCGTTAGTTCATGTGTTTCATATAGATAACATTGTGCTTACACACATGAAGTTATTTAAGAGTCAGCACTAACTGCCTGAAATGGAAGTCTGTCAAAAGATCTGAGATAAGGGGGAAGTCAGCAGAAGCTTAGATACAAGGTAATTACAGAGGTAAAAAGTGTATTTCTAGAACAGTGTTGGTTGTGCAAAACTGGGGAATGGTAAATAAAGGGATTATCTATCTTTTTAAACAATAACATTTTTGGTGTTTATGTATTAGTCAGTGCAGCACAGAAAGCCTTTCTCAGCTTGAACCTAAGATTAGAAGACACAAATGTCCTATTGAGGGTGAGTAGATGAGAAAGTTACTAGTCACAAAGGGAATCTTTATGTTACATCTTGTTACTAAGCAGCCTGTCTGCACATACTGACGGGGAGCCGAGCTCTGCCAGTTACCTATATATTTACTAGTCACAAAGGAAATCTTTATGTTACATCTTGTTACTAAGTAGCCTGTCTGCACATACTGACAGGGAGCCGAGCTCTGCCAGTTACCTATATATTTACTAGTCACAAAGGAAATCTTTATGTTACGTCTTGTTACTAAGGAGCCTGTCTGCACATACTGACCAGGAGCCGAGCTCTGCCAGTTACCTATATATTTACTAGTCACAAAGGAAATCTTTATGTTACATCTTGTTACTAAGGAGCCTGTCTGCACATACTGACGGGGAGCCGAGCTCTGCCAGTTACCTATATATTTACTAGTCACAAAGGGAATCTTTATGTTACATCTTGTTACTAAGGAGCCTGTCTGCACATACTGACCGGGAGCCGAGCTCTGCCAGTTACCTATATATTTACTAGTCACAAAGGAAATCTTTATGTTACATCTTGTTACTAAGGAGCCTGTCTGCACATACTGACCGGGAGCCGAGCTCTGCCAGTTACCTATATATTTACTAGTCACAAAGGAAATCTTTATGTTACATCTTATTACTAAGGAGCCTGTCTGCACATACTGACCGGGAGCCGAGCTCTGCCAGTTACCTATATATTTACTAGTCAAAAAGAAAATCTTTATGTTACATCTTGTTACTAAGCAGCCTGTCTGCACATATTGCCGGGGAGCCGAGCTCTGGCAGTTACCTATATATTTACTAGTCACAAAGGAAATCTTTATGTTACATCTTGTTACTAAGGAGCCTGTCTGCACATACTGACCGGGGAGCCGAGCTCTGCCAGTTACCTATATATTTACTAGTCACAAAGGAAATCTTTATGTTACATCTTGTTACTAAGCAGCCTGACTGCACATACTGCCGGCGAGCCGAGCTCTGCCAGTTACCTATATATTTACTAGTCACAAAGGAAATCTTTATGTTACATCTTGTTACTAAGGAGCCTGACTGCACATACTGCCGGGGAGCCGAGCTCTGCCAGTTACCTATATATTTACTAGTCACAAAGGAAATCTTTATGTTACATCTTGTTACTAAGGAGCCTGTCTGCACATACTGACTGGGAGCCGAGCTCTGCCAGTTACCTATATATTTACTAGTCACAAAGGAAATCTTTATGTTACATCTTGTTACTAAGGAGCCTGTCTGCACATACTGACCGGGAGCCGAGCTCTGCCAGTTACCTATATATTTACTAGTCACAAAGGAAATCTTTATGTTACATCTTGTTACTAAGGAGCCTGTCTGCACATACTAACCGGGAGCCGAGCTCTGCCAGTTACCTATATATTTACTAGTCACAAAGGAAATCTTTATGTTACATCTTGTTACTAAGGAGCCTGTCTGCACATATTGCCGGGGAGCCGAGCTCTGGCAGTTACCTATATATTCACTAGTCACAAAGGAAATCTTTATGTTACATCTTGTTACTAAGCAGCCTGTCTGCACATACTGACCGGGAGCCGAGCTCTGCCAGTTACCTATATATTTACTAGTCACACAGGACATCTTTATGTTACATCTTGTTACTAAGCAGCCTGTCTGCACATACTGACCGGGAGCCGAGCTCTGTCAGTTACCTATATATTTGCTAGTCACAAAGGAAATCTTTATGTTACATCTTGTTACTAAGCAGCCTGTCTGCACATACTGACCGGGAGCCGAGCTCTGCAAGTTACCTATATATTTACTAGTCACAAAGGAAATCTTTATGTTACATCTTGTTACTAAGCAGCCTGTCTGCACATACTGACCGGGAGCCGAGCTCTGCAAGTTACCTATATATTTACTAGTCACAAAGGAAATCTTTATGTTACATCTTGTTACTAAGCAGCCTGACTGCACATACTGCCAAGGAGCCGAGCTCTGGCAGTTACCTATATATTTACTAGTCACAAAGGAAATCTTTATGTTACATCTTGTTACTAAGCAGCCTGTCTGCACATACTGACCGGGGAGCCCAGCTCTGCCAGTTACCTATATATTTACTAGTCACAAAGGAAATCTTTATGTTACATCTTGTTACTAAGCAGCCTGTCTGCACATAATGCCGGGGAGCCGAGCTCTGGCAGCTACCTATATATTTACTAGTCACAAAGGAAATCTTTATATTACATCTTGTTACTAAGGAGCCAGTCTGCACATACTGACCGGGGAGCCGAGCTCTGCCAGTTACCTATATATTTACTAGTCACAAAGGAAATCTTTATGTTACATCTTGTTACTAAGCAGCTTGACTGCACATACTGCCGGGGAGCCGAGCTCTGCCAGTTACCTATATATTTACTAGTCACAAAGGAAATCTTTATGTTACATCTTGTTACTAAGCAGCCTGACTGCACATACTGCCGGGGAGCCGAGCTCTGCCAGTTACCTATATATTTACTAGTCACAAAGGAAATCTTTATGTTACATATTGTTACTAAGCAGCTTGTCTGCACATACTGACCGGGCGAGCCGAGCTCTGCCAGTTACCTATATATTTACTAGTCACAAAGGAAATCTTTATGTTACATCTTGTTACTAAGCAGCCTGTCTGCACATACTGACGGGGAGCGGAGCTCTGCCAGTTACCTATATATTTACTAGTCACAAAGGAAATCTTTATGTTACATCTTGTTACTAAGCAGCCTGTCTGCGCATACTGACCGGGAGCCGAGCTCTGCCAGTTACCTATATATTTACTAGTCACAAAGGAAATCTTTTGTTACATCTTGTTACTAAGCAGCCCGTCTGCACATACTGACGGGGAGCGGAGCTCTGCCAGTTACCTATATATTTACTAGTCACAAAGGAAATCTTTATGTTACATCTTGTTACTAAGGAGCCTGTCTGCACATACTGACGGGGAGCGGAGCTCTGCCAGTTACCTATATATTTACTAGTCACATAGGGAATTTTTATGTTACATCTTGTTACTAAGCAGCCTGTCTGCACATACTGATGGGGAGCGGAGCTCTGCCAGTTACCTATATATTTACTAGTCACAAAGGAAATCTTTATGTTACATCTTGTTACTAAGGAGCCTGTCTGCACATACTGACGGGGAGCGGAGCTCTGCCAGTTACCTATATATTTACTAGTGACAAAGGGAATCTTTATGTTACATCTTGTTACTAAGCAGCCTGTCTGCACATACTGCCGGGGAGCCGGGCTCTGCCAGTTACCTATATATTTACTAGTCACAAAGGGAATCTTTATGTTACATCTTGTTACTAAGGAGCCTGTCTGCACATACTGCAGAGGAGCCGAGCTCTGGCAGTTACCTATATATTTACTAATCACAAAGGAAATCTTTATGTTACATCTTGTTACTAAGGAGCCTGTCTGCACATACTGACGGGGAGCGGAGCTCTGCCAGTTACCTATATATTTACTAATCACAAAGGAAATCTTTATGTTACATCTTGTTACTAAGGAGCCTGTCTGCACATACTGACCGGGAGCCGAGCTCTGCCAGTTACCTATATATTTACTAGTCACAAAGGAAATCTTTATGTTACATCTTGTTACTAAGGAGCCTGTCTGCACATACTGACCGGGAGACGAGCTCTGCCATTTACCTATATATTTACTAGTCACAAAGGAAATCTTTATGTTACATGTTGTTACTAAGGAGCCTGTCTGCACATATTGCCGGGGAGCCGAGCTCTGGCAGTTACCTATATATTCACTAGTCACAAAGGAAATCTTTATGTTACATCTTGTTACTAAGCAGCCTGTCTGCACATACTGACCGGGAGCCGAGCTCTGCAAGTTACCTATATATTTACTAGTCACACAGGACATCTTTATGTTACATCTTGTTACTAAGCAGCCTGTCTGTACATACTGACCGGGAGCCGAGCTCTGTCAGTTACCTATATATTTACTAGTCACAAAGGAAATCTTTATGTTACATCTTGTTACTAAGCAGCCTTTCTGCACATACTGACCGGGAGCCGTGCTCTGCAAATTACCTATATATTTACTAGTCACAAAGGAAATCTTTATGTTACATCTTGTTACTAAGCAGCATGTCTGCACATATTGCCGGGGAGCCGAGCTCTGGCAGTTACCTATATATTTACTAGTCACAAAGGAAATCTTTATGTTACATCTTGTTACTAAGCAGCCTGTCTGCACATACTGACCGGGGAGCCGAGCTTTGCCAGTTACCTATATATTTACTAGTCACAAAGGAAATCTTTATGTTACATCTTGTTACTAAGCATCCTGTCTGCACATATTGCCGGGGAGCCGAGCTCTGGCAGTTACCTATATATTTACTAGTCACAAAGGAAATCTTTATGTTACATCTTGTTACTAAGGAGCCTGACTGCACATACTGCCGGGGAGCCGAGCTCTGCCAGTTACCTATATATTTACTAGTCACACAGGACATCTTTATGTTACATCTTGTTACTAAGCAGCCTGTCTGCACATACTGACCGGGAGCCGAGCTCTGTCAGTTACCTATATATTTACTAGTCACAAAGGAAATCTTTATGTTACATCTTGTTACTAAGCAGCCTGTCTGCACATACTGACCGGGAGCCGAGCTCTGCAAGTTACCTATATATTTACTAGTCACAAAGGAAATCTTTATGTTACATCTTGTTACTAAGCAGCCTGTCTGCACATACTGACCGGGAGCCGAGCTCTGCAAGTTACCTATATATTTACTAGTCACAAAGGAAATCTTTATGTTACATCTTGTTACTAAGCAGCCTGACTGCACATACTGCCAAGGAGCCGAGCTCTGGCAGTTACCTATATATTTACTAGTCACAAAGGAAATCTTTATGTTACATCTTGTTACTAAGCAGCCTGTCTGCACATACTGACCGGGGAGCCCAGCTCTGCCAGTTACCTATATATTTACTAGTCACAAAGGAAATCTTTATGTTACATCTTGTTACTAAGCAGCCTGTCTGCACATAATGCCGGGGAGCCGAGCTCTGGCAGCTACCTATATATTTACTAGTCACAAAGGAAATCTTTATATTACATCTTGTTACTAAGGAGCCAGTCTGCACATACTGACCGGGGAGCCGAGCTCTGCCAGTTACCTATATATTTACTAGTCACAAAGGAAATCTTTATGTTACATCTTGTTACTAAGCAGCTTGACTGCACATACTGCCGGGGAGCCGAGCTCTGCCAGTTACCTATATATTTACTAGTCACAAAGGAAATCTTTATGTTACATCTTGTTACTAAGCAGCCTGACTGCACATACTGCCGGGGAGCCGAGCTCTGCCAGTTACCTATATATTTACTAGTCACAAAGGAAATCTTTATGTTACATATTGTTACTAAGCAGCTTGTCTGCACATACTGACCGGGCGAGCCGAGCTCTGCCAGTTACCTATATATTTACTAGTCACAAAGGAAATCTTTATGTTACATCTTGTTACTAAGCAGCCTGTCTGCACATACTGACGGGGAGCGGAGCTCTGCCAGTTACCTATATATTTACTAGTCACAAAGGAAATCTTTATGTTACATCTTGTTACTAAGCAGCCTGTCTGCACATACTGACCGGGAGCCGAGCTCTGCCAGTTACCTATATATTTACTAGTCACAAAGGAAATCTTTTGTTACATCTTGTTACTAAGCAGCCCGTCTGCACATACTGACGGGGAGCGGAGCTCTGCCAGTTACCTATATATTTACTAGTCACAAAGGAAATCTTTATGTTACATCTTGTTACTAAGGAGCCTGTCTGCACATACTGACGGGGAGCGGAGCTCTGCCAGTTACCTATATATTTACTAGTCACATAGGGAATTTTTATGTTACATCTTGTTACTAAGCAGCCTGTCTGCACATACTGATGGGGAGCGGAGCTCTGCCAGTTACCTATATATTTACTAGTCACAAAGGAAATCTTTATGTTACATCTTGTTACTAAGGAGCCTGTCTGCACATACTGACGGGGAGCGGAGCTCTGCCAGTTACCTATATATTTACTAGTGACAAAGGGAATCTTTATGTTACATCTTGTTACTAAGCAGCCTGTCTGCACATACTGCCGGGGAGCCGGGCTCTGCCAGTTACCTATATATTTACTAGTCACAAAGGGAATCTTTATGTTACATCTTGTTACTAAGGAGCCTGTCTGCACATACTGCAGAGGAGCCGAGCTCTGGCAGTTACCTATATATTTACTAATCACAAAGGAAATCTTTATGTTACATCTTGTTACTAAGGAGCCTGTCTGCACATACTGACGGGGAGCGGAGCTCTGCCAGTTACCTATATATTTACTAATCACAAAGGAAATCTTTATGTTACATCTTGTTACTAAGGAGCCTGTCTGCACATACTGACCGGGAGCCGAGCTCTGCCAGTTACCTATATATTTACTAGTCACAAAGGAAATCTTTATGTTACATCTTGTTACTAAGGAGCCTGTCTGCACATACTGACCGGGAGACGAGCTCTGCCATTTACCTATATATTTACTAGTCACAAAGGAAATCTTTATGTTACATGTTGTTACTAAGGAGCCTGTCTGCACATATTGCCGGGGAGCCGAGCTCTGGCAGTTACCTATATATTCACTAGTCACAAAGGAAATCTTTATGTTACATCTTGTTACTAAGCAGCCTGTCTGCACATACTGACCGGGAGCCGAGCTCTGCAAGTTACCTATATATTTACTAGTCACACAGGACATCTTTATGTTACATCTTGTTACTAAGCAGCCTGTCTGTACATACTGACCGGGAGCCGAGCTCTGTCAGTTACCTATATATTTACTAGTCACAAAGGAAATCTTTATGTTACATCTTGTTACTAAGCAGCCTTTCTGCACATACTGACCGGGAGCCGTGCTCTGCAAATTACCTATATATTTACTAGTCACAAAGGAAATCTTTATGTTACATCTTGTTACTAAGCAGCATGTCTGCACATATTGCCGGGGAGCCGAGCTCTGGCAGTTACCTATATATTTACTAGTCACAAAGGAAATCTTTATGTTACATCTTGTTACTAAGCAGCCTGTCTGCACATACTGACCGGGGAGCCGAGCTCTGGCAGTTACCTATATATTTACTAGTCACAAAGGAAATCTTTATGTTACATCTTGTTACTAAGCAGCCTGTCTGCACATACTGACCGGGGAGCCGAGCTCTGCCAGTTACCTATATATTTACTAGTCACAAAGGAAATCTTTATGTTACATCTTGTTACTAAGCATCCTGTCTGCACATATTGCCGGGGAGCCGAGCTCTGGCAGTTACCTATATATTTACTAGTCACAAAGGAAATCTTTATATTACATCTTGTTACTAAGGAGCCTGTCTGCACATACTGACCGGGGAGCCGAGCTCTGCCAGTTACCTATATATTTACTAGTCACAAAGGAAATCTTTTTTTTTTTTTTTTTTTTTATAAGTTTTTTTATTGAGGTTATAAAACATATATTACAGGCAATTTTATATCACGTATTTCCAAGCATATAAAGAAGCCATAATCACTGACAAAAATGTAAAGCTCAGATAATATGACAAAGCAGTTGTACAATGAAAGCCTAAGAAAACAAGTGAAAAGAAAAAAACGTGAACCTCATATTTTCTGTTAAGACATTTCCCCATATGATGTAGTAAGGCATTAAATGAAATCATATCCCCATAAGATATATAGAGGCCTCTCTTGGGCCCCCTGGAGTAATTACATGGCCTATTCGGGGACTTTGGGGAAGGAGTAAAACAACAAACTGGGCCACTCTTGGACCCAAAATGTAGTGCAAAATGGGAATTGATCGACATCAAAAACCGCGAGCTGAGCTCATAGAACAAGCGACTAACTGTAGAAAACTAAAAAACAAACTTTGATTAGGTGCAAGTAGGTTAGTTATTAAATGATAATGATATCATATGAAGGGCAGCCCGTGAGTCATAGGAGCTAAGTAGAGTATGTAAAAGGACAGATTGCTGTTAGTCTGGCTAAAAGAGCCTTTGGAGTAATATAGCTCACTGAAAAGGTGGGTCTCTTTTGTTCCAGGGTGCAGTAAAGTAAACTGGTATGTCTATTCAAATGGGCGGGAATGGGAAAGTATAATAAGGTATGCCAGCCCCACAGTAGATGACCATGTGTAGTATTTTAGGGAGAAAAGTTCAGCCCCCCATAGTCAAGTTAATAAAAGCCTCCAGAGAACATTTAGAGACAAGTTATACGTCAGGCTGTCATTATCATATTTTTTCATGCAGGGTATTGTGCAAAATTAGCGCAGAAGCTTGGCGGGCTGATTTACTAAAACAGAAACTTAAGGCGCTCTACTAAACATAACCTTAGCATTCTATAAACAAATGTGTTAGCATATTAAGTTTATACAAGAACTAAGTCATACCTCTGAGGCTGTGCACTATACTAAAGAAGGGATAGGTATGGCTGGATAATTTAATGTTAGCATCTGTGTAAGGGCTTCTGCATAGCTGAATAAAGGCCATAATTGCCTGAGTGGGTTTCTCACGCCCTAGCATAGTTCCCTCAGAGCAAGCGTTGAGAGCCTAACAATGAAGCTAAGGCACTTTGCTGCATATTATTATGAGAGTTGCTGTCCCCCTCTGTTTTAGATTAGGAAATTTAGGGGTATACTTTCATATACAAACAAACCCATTGACAGGCACACCAAAAACAGTCTATATATATAAAGAAACTTAATAAACTGCTATAGAGTAGGAAAGTGGTAATAACATAGGTATAAACATGGTGAGTATAAGCATATGGTTACACATTGTGAGATAGGAATACCATTACACCACGAGTCACATCACTCATTAAATATTTTTAACCTGGTTGCTTGAGGTGCCAAGTCCTGTAAAAAGTTTAAGTGTCCACAAACAAGGGGTTAATCAACCATCAAGAATAAGCCTGTTGGCCCCGGGAATAGCGACAGACAGTATGTAGCAGAGATAGGGGTGAGGATTGCCTCTTACCCTGTTAAAGATGGATGCCTCAGCCTATCCCCATTCTATCCAGGGACTGTTCCAATCTCTCCTGGGGGCTCATCCCAGGGAGCGTCATGTGTAGTGATCTAAGTGCAGGTGGACCATGTACTCGAGACCAGTTCCCTGCTATACTGTGCGGGCTATACATAAAGGGACCGCCAGTTCCAGAGATACTCCAAATGCGGCGACCATGGCCCGCATGCCCAGATGGGGGCTGTGTTACCAGGAAAGCGTCCTTTGACATTGGGCACGATATCTTCCCATTCCGGCTAACCGCTGTGCTCCGCAAGCTCCCTCCTGCTTGTCTTGCTGCTGTCAAGAGTGAGCCGCGATCTGTGTCCCTGTGTTGCCTTAGAGGGTAAGTAGAAGCAGGGCTCTGATCATGCGGATCCCGTTGCCGCTTAGTCTCGTCTCCCAATGCACTAGTTATGGGCCCTTTAGCAGCGACGTGTGCTCCTGCTAGTTTCAGGAGGTTGTAGGCTTCTGCGCTCTTCACAAAGGAAATCTTTATGTTACATCTTGTTACTAAGCAGCTTGACTGCACATACTGCCGGGGAGCCGAGCTCTGCCAGTTACCTATATATTTACTAGTCACAAAGGAAATCTTTATGTTACATCTTGTTACTAAGCAGCCTGACTGCACATACTGCCGGGGAGCCGAGCTCTGCCAGTTACCTATATATTTACTAGTCACAAAGGAAATCTTTATGTTACATCTTGTTACTAAGGAGCCTGTCTGCACATACTGACCGGGAGCCGAGCTCTGCCAGTTACCTATATATTTACTAGTCACAAAGGAAATCTTTATGTTACATCTTGTTACTAATCAGCCTGTCTGCACATACTGATGGGGAGCCGAGCTCTGACAGTTACCTATATATTTACTAGTCACAAAGGAAATCTTTATGTTACATCTTGTTACTAAGCAGCCTGTCTGCACATACTGACCGGGAGCCGAGCTCTGACAGTTACCTATATATTTACTAGTCACAAAGGAAATCTTTATGTTACATCTTGTTACTAAGGAGCCTGTCTGCACATACTGCCGGGAGCCGAGCTCTGCAAGTTACCTATATATTTACTAGACACAAAGGAAATCTTTATGTTACATCTTGTTACTAAGCAGCTTGTCTGCACATACTGACCGGGAGCCGAGCTCTGCCAGTTACCTATATATTTACTAGTCACACAGGACATCTTTATGTTACATCTTGTTACTAAGCAGCCTGTCTGCACATACTGACGGGGAGCCGAGCTCTGCCAGTTACCTATATATTAACCAGTCACAAAGGAAATCTTTATGTTACATCTTGTTACTAAGGAGCCTGTCTGCACATACTGACCGAGAGCCGAGCTCTGCCAGTTACCTATATATTTACTAGTCACGAAGGAAATCTTTATGTTACATCTTGTTACTAAGCAGCCTGTCTGCACATACTGACCGGGAGCCGAGCTCTGCCAGTTACCTATATATTTACTAGTCACAAAGGAAATCTTTATGTTACATCTTGTTACTAAGGAGCCTGTCTGCACATACTGACCGGGGAGCCGAGCTCTGCCAGTTACCTTTATATTTACTAGTCACAAAGGAAATCTTTATGTTACATCTTGTTACTAAGCAGCCTGTCTGCACATACTGACCGGGAGCCGAGCTCTGCCAGTTACCTATATATTTACTAGTCACAAAGGAAATCTTTATGTTACATCTTGTTACTAAGGAGCCTGTCTGCACATACTGACGGGGAGCCAAGCTCTGCCAGTTACCTATATATTTACTAGTCACAAAGGAAATCTTTATGTTACATCTTGTTACTAAGCAGCCTGTCTGCACATACTGACCGGGAGCCGAGCTCTGCCAGTTACCTATATATTTACTAGTCACAAAGGGAATCTTTATGTTACATCTTGTTACTAAGCAGCCTGTCTGCACATACTGACCGGGAGCCGAGCTCTGCCAGTTACCTATATATTTACTAGTCTCTGTCACACATGCATTGCATTTACTATAGAGTCCAGTAGACTTACTGCAGTACTGTTATTTTCATATGTAATTACAGGTATACCTCATTTTATTGTGATTCGCTTTATTGCGCTTTGCAGATATTATTCTTTTTTACAAATTGAAGGTTTGTGCAACCCTTTGTTGAGCTAATCTATCAGCACCATTTTCAAACATATATATATATATATATATATATATATATATATATATATATATATATATATATATATATATACACACATATACACACATATAAATACATACATACACATGTATACACATATAAATACATACATACACAAGTATACACATAAATACATACATTCATACATAAACATGTATACACATATACATACATACGCACATGTATACACAAATAAATACATACATACACAAGTATACACATATAAATACATACATACACAAGTATACACATATAAATGCATACACAAGTATACACATATAAATACAAACATACACATGTATACACATATAAATACATACATACACAAGTATACACATATAAATACATACATACACACATGTATAGACATAAATACATACATACACAAGTATACACATATAAATACATACATACACATGTATACACATATAAATACATACATGCATATGTATAAACATATAAATACATACATACACACAAGTATACACATATAAATGCATACATATATATGTATACACATATAAATACATACATACACAAGTATACACATATAAATACATACACACATGTATACACATATAAATACATGTATACACAAGTATACACATATAAATACATACATACACAAGTATACACATATAAATACATACATACACACACATAAATACATACATACACACACACATGTATACACATATACATACACACATGTATACACATATAAATACATACATACACATGTATACACATCAGTACATACATACACATGTATACACATATAAATGCATACATACACACATGTATACACATATACATACACACACATGTATACCCATATAAATACATACATACAGTCACATGTATACACATATAAATACATAAATACACACATGTATACACATATAAATACATACATACACACATGTATACACATATAAATACATACATACACATATAAATACATACATTTCTATACACATAAATACATATATACATACATACACAAGTATACACATATATAAAAATACATACACATGTATACACAAATAAATACATGCATAAATACACATGTATACACATATAAATACATACATACACACACATATAAATACATACATACACATATATTCACACCTATATACATCACCAGCAAAAAAATAATGGCTCACTGAAGGCTCAGATGATGGTTAGCATATTTTTTAGCAATAAAGTATGTTTTAATTAGGTATGTACATTGTTTTTTTAGACATGATGCTATTGCACACTTCATAGACTACAGTATGGTGTAAATATAACTTTAATATGCACTGGGCAACAAATAGTGTCATTCACTTGGTCTGGAACCAAGCCCGCTATCTCTGAGGTACGCCTGTACTTACAAATAATAACAAGATTTATTTCCACCCTCAATTCAAACATTTTGACCAGTGTGCTTTTGCTTAAAACTATTGGTAATAATTAAAGTGAATTACAGCATTAACCCACTAGGTGCCAGAGAGTTTGCACTGCAGACTGTTGCTGGTCTCCCTGGCAGGTAATATGTTAAGAAACAAGCAGTGTGAAAGCAGAAGGTTACTGTGTGCAGCAAACGAACAGCACAAGAACTTACAAGAGTGTTGTCTTCAGCAGCTGTGCACAAAACCGCACCCACGCAATCTGTTTAACTTGCACTGACAGCTCAGGAGCAATTCCTCTGCCTGGGTCCTCTGTGGTCCATGACAGACTTCCTCATTTCATTGTGAAATAAAACTGTCCCAGCGCCTCTGCACTCTCTATTGTCAGAGCTACAGGCAGAGGAAGCTGATTGCAGCCTGGTCCCCACCTCTACCCCCTTCTTAGTTTGAAATCACAACACAGGAAGCCCAAGCACTCAGCCAATCACATGCAGAGCTCTCCTCTGCTACAGGGGCACAGATAGTGCAGAACAAAACTTCCCTTTATACAGATTACTGCAGGCTTCACTTTATTAAATACTGCTCTATGTTCTCTGTGTAAATGATTCTATTGTGAAGTTACTGTCTTTATGCTTCTCTTTAATTAATCTCTTAAGACCTCATTAACTTTAGTGTTAGCAAACAGACTGCTGTAATCATTAGATAATACACATAATACAGATGTATGTGAGGTGAGCACAGTCATTTACTTTAGTGTTAGCAAACAGACTGTTGTAATAGTTAGATAATACACATAGTACAAATGTATGTGAGGTGTGCACAATCATTTACTTTAGTGTTAGCAAACAGACTGTTGTAATAGTTAGATAATACACATAGTACAAATGTATGTGAGGTGTGCACAATCATTTACTTTAGTGTTAGCAAACAGACTGCTGTAATCATTAGATAATACACATAGTACAGATGTATGTGAGGTGTGCACAATCATTTAGTGTTAGCAAACAGACTGCTGTAATAGTTAGATAATACACATAGTACAGATGTATGTGAGGTGTGCACAATCATTTACTTTAGTGTTAGCAAACAGACTGCTGTAATAGTTAGATAATACACATAGTACAGATGTATGTGAGGTGAGCACAATCATTTACTTTAGTGTTAGCAAACAGATTGCTGTAATCATTAGATAATACACATAGTACAGATGTATGTGAGGTGTGCACAATCATTTAGTGTTAGCAAACAGACTGCTGTAATCATTAGATAATACACATAGTACAGATGTATGTGAGGTGAGCACAATCATTTACTTTAGTGTTAGCAAACAGACTGCTGTAATCATTAGATAATACACATAGTACAGATGTATGTGAGGTGAGCACAATCATTTACTTTAGTGTTAGCAGACAGACTGCTGTAATCATTAGATAATACACATAGTACAGATATATGTGAGGTGAGCACAATCATTTACTTTAGTGTTAGCAAACAGACTGCTGTAATAGTTAGATAATACACATAGTACAAGAGATGTATGTGAGGTGAGCACAATCATTTACTTTAGTGTTAGCAAACAGACTGCTGTAATCATTTGATAATACACATAGTACAGATGTATGTGAGGTGTGCACAATCATTTACTTTAGTGTTAGCAAACAGAATGCTGTAATAATTAGATAATACACATAGTACAGATGTATGTGAGGTGTGCACAATCATTTACTTTAGTGTTAGCAAACAGACTGCTGTAATCAATAGATAATACACATAGTACAAGAGATGTATGTGAGGTGTGCACAACCATTTACTTTAGTGTAAGCAGACATACTGCTGTAATCAATAGATAATACACATAGTGCAGATGTATGTGAGGTGTGCACAATGATTTACTTTAGTATAAGCAGACTGCTGTAATAATTAGATAATATACATAGTACAAGAGATGCGAGGTGTGCACAATCATTTACTTTAGTATAAGCAGACTGCTGTAATAATTAGATAATATACATAGTACAAGAGATGCGAGGTGTGCACAATCATTTACTTTAGTGTTAGCAAACAGACTGCTGTAGTAATTAGATAATACACCTAGTACAAGAGATGTAGGTGAGGTGTACACAATCATTTACTTTAGTTTTAGTAAACAGACTGCTGTAATAAATAGATGATGCACATAGTACAGATGTATATGAGGTGTGCACAATCATTTTTTTTAGTGTTAGCAAACATACTGCTGTAATAATTAGATAATACACATAATACAGATGTATGTGAGGTGAGCACAATCATTTACTTTAGTGTTAGTAAACAGACTGCTGTAATAATTAGATAATACACATAGTACAAATGTATGTGAGGTGTGCACCATCATGTACTTTAGTGTTAGTAAACAGACTGCTGTAATAGTTAGATAATACACATAGTACAGATGTATGTGAGGTGAGCACAATCATTTACTTTAGTGTTAGCAAACAGACTGCTGTAATCATTAGATAATACACATAGTACAAGAGATGTATGTTGAGGTACCAGCATTTACATTTTCTTGGCAATATAGGGTCAGATTACAAGTGGAGAACAAAATATCGCTTTTGAGAGGGCGATATTTGCACTCCACTTTGTAATGCCAGCACACACAAATGTTGCACGGAGGCATTGCACTCACAAGAGCGTGCTTCCATAGGCTCCGATGCCGTCAGACACACACAGAACCTAAGCGCAGTAAAGGAGTTGCGCCGCACAGCGATGGGTAGCAGATCTTATGTATACTTATGTGTGTGTATAATCATATACATATATATTTACAGGGAACACACAGTTTCCATAGACCGCAATAAAAAAGGTACTTTTTTTTTTTCTAATACACCACACTCGCCACTTTTAACCCCTAAAAATCTAAAAGATCTAAATTTTTGAAGCGCTAATTGCTACCGCAAGCTCACAGTAGCAATAACCATCCACTTGTAACGGCTGGTTATTTATCACGTGCCAAGCAACAGGCACATTTGCGCGTTGTGCGTGATAAATTAGCGCTTCACTTGTAATCAAGTCCAATAATTAATAAAGTAGCATTTATCTGTATTCTTTCCCTTCTCGATGCGTAGAATAAGTTGTGCTGTGATGGATACCGGCATCGCAAAAAAGCAACAGAACAAAGAAATGAAAAACTCACAACGATAACATATACAAAACAGTTCAAATGAAATTTATATGAAAAGATAAAAACCTCATCATAGCGAGACACAACTGAAAGAGGAGCAACAAGACATTCATGTATTCCACATGCTAGGCCAAGGTATAGGTGAAACAGCATGACCACACCTCTATAACAGCACAGAATTTCTACAGCCAGCCCCTGGGGTACCTGATTTTCTACACAGTAAGATTACCAAGACAGCGCAGAATGCTCACAGCCATCCCCTGAGTAACCTATTTATACAGTGAGATTACCATGACAGCGCAGAATGCCCACAGCCATCCCCTGAGTAACCTATTTATACAGTGAGATTACCATAACAGCGCAGAATGCTCACTGCCATCCCCTGAGTAACCTATTTATACAGTGAGATTACCAAGACAGCGCAGAATGCTCACAGCCATCCCCTGAGTAACCTATTTATACAGTGAGATTACCATGACAGCGCAGAATGCTCACAGCCATCCCCTGAGTAACCTATTTATACAGTGAGATTACCAAGACAGCGCAGAATGCTCACAGCCATCCCCTGAGTAACCTATTTATACAGTGAGATTACCATGACAGCGCAGAATGCTCACAGCCATCCCCTGAGTAACCTATTTATACAGTGAGATTACCATGACAGCGCAGAATGCTCACAGCCATCCCCTGAGTAACCTATTTATACAGTGAGATTACCATGACAGCACAGAATGCCCACAGCCAGCTGCTGAGGAACCTGATTATCTATACAGTGAGATTACCATGACAGCGCAGAATGCCCACAGCCATCCCCTGAGTAACCTATTTATACAGTGAGATTACCATGACAGCGCAGAATGCTCACAGCCATCCCCTGAGTAACCTATTTATACAGTGAGATTACCATGACAGCGCAGAATGCTCACAGCCATCCCCTGAGTAACCTATTTATACAGTGAGATTACCATGACAGCGCAGAATGCTCACAGCCATCCCCTGAGTAACCTATTTATACAGTGAGATTACCATGACAGCGCAGAATGCTCACAGCCATCCCCTGAGTAACCTATTTATACAGTGAGATTACCATGACAGCGCAGAATGCCCACAGCCATCCCCTGAGTAACCTATTTTTACAGTGAGATTACCATGACAGCGCAGAATGCTCACAGCCATCCCCTGAGTAACCTATTTATACAGTGAGATTACCATGACAGCGCAGAATGCTCACAGCCATCCCCTGAGTAACCTATTTATACAGTGAGATTACCATGACAGCGCAGAATGCCCACAGCCATCCCCTGAGTAACCTATTTATACAGTGAGATTACCATGACAGCGCAGAATGCTCACAGCCATCCCCTGAGTAACCTATTTATACAGTGAGATTACCATGACAGCGCAGAATGCCCACAGCCATCCCCTGAGTAACCTATTTATACAGTGAGATTACCATGACAGCGCAGAATGCTCACAGCCATCCCCTGAGTAACCTATTTATACAGTGAGATTACCATGACAGCGCAGAATGCCCACAGCCATCCCCTGAGTAACCTATTTTTACAGTGAGATTACCATGACAGCGCAGAATGCTCACAGCCATCCCCTGAGTAACCTATTTATACAGTGAGATTACCATGACAGCGCAGAATGCTCACAGCCATCCCCTGAGTAACCTATTTATACAGTGAGATTACCATGACAGCGCAGAATGCCCACAGCCATCCCCTGAGTAACCTATTTATACAGTGAGATTACCATGACAGCGCAGAATGATCACAGCCATCCCCTGAGTAACCTATTTATACAGTGAGATTACCATGACAGCGCAGAATGCCCACAGCCATCCCCTGAGTAACCTATTTATACAGTGAGATTACCATGACAGCGCAGAATGCTCACAGCCATCCCCTGAGTAACCTATTTATACAGTGAGATTACCATGACAGCGCAGAATGCTCACAGCCATCCCCTGAGTAACCTATTTATACAGTGAGATTAACATGACAGCGCAGAATGCCCACAGCCATCCCCTGAGTAACCTATTTATACAGTGAGATTACCATGACAGCGCAGAATGCTCAAAGCCATCCCCTGAGTAACCTATTTATACAGTGAGATTGCCATGACAGCGCAGAATGCCCACAGCCATCCCCTGAGTAACCTATTTATACAGTGAGATTACCATGACAGCGCAGAATGCCCACAGCCATCCCCTGAGTAACCTATTTATACAGTGAGATTACCATGACAGCGCAGAATGCCCACAGCCATCCCCTGAGTAACCTATTTATATAGTGAGATTACCATGACAGCGCAGAATGCTCACAGCCATCCCCTGAGTAACCTATTTATACAGTGAGATTACCATGACAGCGCAGAATGCCCACAGCCATCCCCTGAGTAACCTATTTATACAGTGAGATTACCATGACAGCGCAGAATGCTCACAGCCATCCCCTGAGTAACCTATTTATACAGTGATATTACCATGACAGCGCAGAATGCTCACAGCCATCCCCTGAGTAACCTATTTATACAGTGAGATTACCATGACAGCGCAGAATGCTCACAGCCATCCCCTGAGTAACCTATTTATACAGTGAGATTACCATGACAGCGCAGAATGCTCACAGCCATCCCCTGAGTAACCTATTTATACAGTGAGATTACCATGACAAGAGATGTATGTGAGGTGAGCACAATCATTTACTTTAGTGTTAGCAAACAGACTGCTGTAATCATTTGATAATACACATAGTACAGATGTATGTGAGGTGTGCACAATCATTTACTTTAGTGTTAGCAAACAGAATGCTGTAATAATTAGATAATACACATAGTACAGATGTATGTGAGGTGTGCACAATCATTTACTTTAGTGTTAGCAAACAGACTGCTGTAATCAATAGATAATACACATAGTACAAGAGATGTATGTGAGGTGTGCACAACCATTTACTTTAGTGTAAGCAGACATACTGCTGTAATCAATAGATAATACACATAGTGCAGATGTATGTGATGTGTGCACAATGATTTACTTTAGTATAAGCAGACTGCTGTAATAATTAGATAATATACATAGTACAAGAGATGTGAGGTGTGCACAATCATTTACTTTAGTATAAGCAGACTGCTGTAATAATTAGATAATATACATAGTACAAGAGATGCGAGGTGTGCACAATCATTTACTTTAGTGTTAGCAAACAGGCTGCTGTAGTAATTAGATAATACACCTAGTACAAGAGATGTAGGTGAGGTGTGCACAATCATTTACTTTAGTTTTAGTAAACAGACTGCTGTAATAAATAGATGATGCACATAGTACAGATGTATATGAGGTGTGCACAATCATTTTTTTTTAGTGTTAGCAAACATACTGCTGTAATAATTAGATAATACACATAATACAGATGTATGTGAGGTGAGCACAATCATTTACTTTAGTGTTAGCAAACAGACTGCTGTAATCATTAGATAATACACATAGTACAAGAGATGTATGTTGAGGTACCAGCATTTACATTTTCTTGGCAATATAGGGTCAGATTACAAGTGGAGAACAAAATATCGCTTTTGAGAGGGCGATATTTGCACTCCACTTTGTAATGCCAGCACACACAAATGTTGCACGGAGGCATTGCACTCACAAGAGCGTGCTTCCATAGGCTCCGATGCCGTCAGACACACACAGAACCTAAGCGCAGTAAAGGAGTTGCGCCGCACAGCGATGGGTAGCAGATCTTATGTATACTTATGTGTGTGTATAATCATATACATATATATTTACAGGGAACACACAGTTTCCATAGACCGCAATAAAAAAGGTACTTTTTTTTTTTCTAATACACCACACTCGCCACTTTTAACCCCTAAAAATCTAAAAGATCTAAATTTTTGAAACGCTAATTGCTACCGCAAGCTCACAGTAGCAATAACCATCCACTTGTAACGGCTGGTTATTTATCACGTGCCAAGCAACAGGCACATTTGCGCGTTGTGCGTGATAAATTAGCGCTCCACTTGTAATCAAGTCCAATAATTAATAAAGTAGCATTTATCTGTATTCTTTCCCTTCTCGATGCGTAGAATAAGTTGTGCTGTGATGGATACCGGCATCGCAAAAAAGCAACAGAACAAAGAAATGAAAAACTCACAACGATAACATATACAAAACAGTTCAAATGAAATTTATATGAAAAGATAAAAACCTCATCATAGCGAGACACAACTGAAAGAGGAGCAACAAGACATTCATGTATTCCACATGCTAGGCCAAGGTATAGGTGAAACAGCATGACCACACCTCTATAACAGCACAGAATTTCTACAGCCAGCCCCTGGGGTACCTGATTTTCTACACAGTAAGATTACCAAGACAGCGCAGAATGCTCACAGCCATCCCCTGAGTAACCTATTTATACAGTGAGATTACCATGACAGCGCAGAATGCCCACAGCCATCCCCTGAGTAACCTATTTATACAGTGAGATTACCAAGACAGCGCAGAATGCTCACAGCCATCCCCTGAGTAACCTATTTATACAGTGAGATTACCATGACAGCGCAGAATGCTCACAGCCATCCCCTGAGTGACCTATTTATACAGTGAGATTACCATGACAGCGCAGAATCCTCACAGCCATCCCCTGAGTAACCTATTTAGAAAGTGAGATTACCATGACAGCGCAGAATGCCCACAGCCATCCCCTGAGTAACCTATTTATACAGTGAGATTACCATAACAGCGCAGAATGCTCACTGCCATCCCCTGAGTAACCTATTTATACAGTGAGATTACCAAGACAGCGCAGAATGCTCACAGCCATCCCCTGAGTAACCTATTTATACAGTGAGATTACCATGACAGCGCAGAATGCTCACAGCCATCCCCTGAGTAACCTATTTATACAGTGAGATTACCAAGACAGCGCAGAATGCTCACAGCCATCCCCTGAGTAACCTATTTATACAGTGAGATTACCATGACAGCGCAGAATGCTCACAGCCATCCCCTGAGTAACCTATTTATACAGTGAGATTACCATGACAGCGCAGAATGCTCACAGCCATCCCCTGAGTAACCTATTTATACAGTGAGATTACCATGACAGCACAGAATGCCCACAGCCAGCTGCTGAGGAACCTGATTATCTATACAGTGAGATTACCATGACAGCGCAGAATGCCCACAGCCATCCCCTGAGTAACCTATTTATACAGTGAGATTACCATGACAGCGCAGAATGCTCACAGCCATCCCCTGAGTAACCTATTTATACAGTGAGATTACCATGACAGCGCAGAATGCTCACAGCCATCCCCTGAGTAACCTATTTATACAGTGAGATTACCATGACAGCACAGAATGCTCACAGCCATCCCCTGAGTAACCTATTTATACAGTGAGATTACCATGACAGCGCAGAATGCTCACAGCCATCCCCTGAGTAACCTATTTATACAGTGAGATTACCATGACAGCGCAGAATGCCCACAGCCATCCCCTGAGTAACCTATTTATACAGTGAGATTACCAAGACAGCGCAGAATGCCCACAGCCATCCCCTGAGTAACTTATTTATACAGTGAGATTACCATGACAGCGCAGAATGCCCACAGCCATCCCCTGAGTAACCTATTTATACAGTGAGATTACCATGACAGCGCAGAATGCCCACAGCCATCCCCTGAGTAACCTATTTATACAGTAAGATTACCATGACAGCACAGAATGCCCACAGCCATCCCCTGAGTAACCTATTTATACAGTGAGATTACCATGACAGCGCAGAATGCCCACAGCCATCCCCTGAGTAACCTATTTATACAGTGAGATTACCATGACAGCGCAGAATGCCCACAGCCATCCCCTGAGTAACCTATTTATACAGTGAGATTACCATGACAGCGCAGAATGCTCACAGCCATCCCCTGAGTAACCTATTTATACAGTGAGATTACCAAGACAGCGCAGAATGCCCACAGCCATCCCCTGAGTAACCTATTTATACAGTGAGATTACCATGACAGCGCAGAATGCTCACAGCCATCCCCTGAGTAACCTATTTATACAGTGAGATTGCCATGACAGCGCAGAATGCTCACAGCCATCCCCTGAGTAACCTATTTATATAGTGAGATTACCATGACAGCGCAGAATGCTCACAGCCATCACCTGAGTAACCTATTTATACAGTGAGATTACCATGACAGCGCAGAATGCTCACAGCCATCCCCTGAGTAACCTATTTATACAGTGAGATTACCATGACAGCGCAGAATGCTCACAGCCATCCCCTGAGTAACCTATTTATATAGTGAGATTACCATGACAGCGCAGAATGCCCACAGCCATCCCCTGAGTAACGTATTTATATAGTGAGATTACCATGACAGCGCAGAATGCTCACAGCCATCCCCTGAGTAACCTATTTATACAGTGAGATTACCATGACAGCGCAAAATGCTCACAGCCATCCCCTGAGTAACCTATTTATACAGTGAGATTACCATGACAGCGCAGAATCCTCACAGCCATCCCCTGAGTAACCTATTTATACAGTGAGATTACCATGACAGCGCAGAATGCCCACAGCCATCCCCTGAGTAACCTATTTATACAGTGAGATTACCATGACAGCGAAGAATGCCCACAGCCATCCCCTGAGTAACCTATTTATACAGTGATATTACCATGACAGCGCAGAATGCTCACAGCCATCCCCTGAGTAACCTATTTAGAAAGTGAGATTACCATGACAGCGCAGAATGCTCACAGCCATCCCCTGAGTAACCTATTTATACAGTGAGATTACCATGACAGCGCAGAATGCCCACAGCCATCCCCTGAGTAACCTATTTATACAGTGAGATTACCATGACAGCGCAGAATGCTCACTGCCATCCCCTGAGTAACCTATTTATACAGTGATATTACCATGACAGCGCAGAATGCTCACAGCCATCCCCTGAGTAACCTATTTATACAGTGAGATTACCATGACAGCGCAGAATGTCCACAGCCAGCCGCTGAGGAACCTATTTATACAGTGAGATTACCATGACAGCGCAGAATGTCCACAGCCAGCCGCTGAGGAACCTATTTATACAGTGAGATTACCATGACAGCGCAGAATGCCCACAGCCATCCCCTGAGTAACCTATTTATACAGTGAGATTACCATGACAGCGCAGAATGTCCACAGCCAGCCGCTGAGGAACCTGATTATCTTTACAGTGAGATTACCATGACAGCGCAGAATGCCCAGAGCCAGCTGCTGAGGAACCTGATTATCTATACAGTGAGATTACCATGACAGCGCAGAATGCCCACAGCCATCCCCTGAGTAACCTATTTATACAGTGAGATTACCATGACAGCACAGAATGCCCACAGCCATCCCCTGAGTAACCTATTTATACAGTGAGATTACCATGACAGCGCAGAATGCCCACAGCCATCCCCTGAGTAACCTATTTATACAGTGAGATTACCATGACAGCGCAGAATGCCCACAGCCATCCCCTGAGTAACCTATTTATACAGTGAGATTACCATGACAGCGCAGAATGCCCACAGCCATCCCCTGAGTAACCTATTTATACAGTGAGATTACCATGATAGCGCAGAATGCCCACAGCCATCCCCTGAGTAACCTATTTATACAGTGAGATTACCATGACAGCGCAGAATACCCACAGCCATCCCCTGAGTAACCTATTTATACAGTGAGATTACCATGACAGCGCAGAATGCCCACAGCCATCCCCTGAGTAACCTATTTATACAGTGAGATTACCATGACAGCGCAGAATGCTCACAGCCATCCCCTGAGTAACCTATTTATACAGTGAGATTACCATGACAGGGAAGAATGCCCACAGCCATCCCCTGAGTAACCTGAATATCTATACAGTGAGATTACCATGACAGCGCAGAATGCTCACAGCCATCCCCTGAGTAACCTATTTATACAGTGAGATTACCATGACAGCGCAGAATGCTCACAGCCATCCCCTGAGTAACCTATTTATACAGTGATATTACCATGACAGCGCAGAATCCTCACACTCATCCCCTGAGTAACCTATTTATACAGTGAGATTACCATGACAGCGCAGAATGCTCACAGCAATCCCCTGAGTAACCTATTTATACAGTGAGATTACCATGACAGCGCAGAATGCCCACAGCCATCCCCCGAGTAACCTATTTATACAGTGAGATTACCAAGACAGCGCAGAATGCTCACAGCCATCCCCTGAGTAACCTATTTATACAGTGAGATTACCATGACAGCGCAGAATGCTCACAGCCATCCCCTGAGTAACCTATTTATACAGTGAGATTACCATGACAGCGCAGAATGCTCACAGCCATCCCCTGAGTAACCTATTTATACAGTGAGATTACCATGACAGCGCAGAATGCTCACAGCCATCCCCTGAGTAACCTATTTATACAGTGAGATTACCATGACAGCGCAGAATGCCCACAGCCATCCCCTGAGTAACCTATTTATACAGTGAGATTACCATGACAGCGCAGAATGCCCACAGCCATCCTCTGAGTAACCTATTTATATAGTGAGATTACCATGACAGCGCAGAATGCCCACAGCCATCCCCTGAGTAACCTATTTATACAGTGAGATTACCATGACAGCGCAGAATGCCCACAGCCATCCCCTGAGTAACCTGAATATCTATACAGTGAGATTACCATGACAGCGCAGAATGCCCACAGCCATCCCCTGAGTAACCTATTTATACAGTGAGATTACCATGACAGCGCAGAATCCTCACAGCCATCCCCTGAGTAACCTGAATATCTATACAGTGAGATTACCATGACAGCGCAGAATGCTCACAGCCATCCCCTGAGTAACCTATTTATACAGTGAGATTACCATGACAGCGCAGAATGCTCACAGCCATCCCCTGAGTAACCTATTTATACAGTGAGATTACCAAGACAGCGCATAATGCTCACAGCCATCCCCTGAGTAACCTATTTATACAGTGAGATTACCATGACAGCGCAGAATGCCCACAGCCATCCCTCCCCTGAGTAACCTATTTATACAGTGAGATTACCATGACAGAGCAGAATCCTCACAGCCATCCCCTGAGTAACCTGAATATCTATACAGTGAGATTACCATGACAGAGCAGAACCCTCACAGCCATCCCCTGAGTAACCTGAATATCTATACAGTGAGATTACCATGACAGCGCAGAATGCTCACAGCCATCCCCTGAGTAACCTGAATATCTATACAGTGAGATTACCATGACAGCGCAGAATGCTCACAGCCATCCCCTGAGTAACCTATTTATACAGTGAGATTAACATGACAGCGCAGAATGCTCACAGCCATCCCCTGAGTAACCTATTTATACAGTGAGATTACCATGACAGCGCAGAATGCTCACAGCCATCCCCTGAGTAACCTGAATATCTATACAGTGAGATTACCATGACAGCGCAGAATGCCCACAGCCATCCCCTGAGTAACCTGAATATCTATACAGTGAGATTACCATGACAGCGCAGAATGCCCACAGCCATCCCCTGAGTAACCTGAATATCTATACAGTAAGATTACCATGACAGCGCAGAATGCCCACAGCCATCCCCTGAGTAACCTGAATATCTATACAGTGAGATTACCATGACAGCGCAGAATGCCCACAGCCATCCCCTGAGTAACCTGAATATCTATACAGTGAGATTACCATGACAGCGCAGAATGCCCACAGCCATCCCCTGAGTAACCTATTTATACAGTGAGATTACCATGACAGCGCAGAATGCTCACAGCCATCCCCTGAGTAACCTATTTATACAGTGAGATTACCATGACAGCGCAGAATGCCCACAGCCATCCCCTGAGTAACCTGAATATCTATACAGTGAGATTACCATGACAGCGCAGAATGCCCACAGCCATCCCCTGAGTAACCTGAATATCTATACAGTGAGATTACCATGACAGCGCAGAATGCCCACAGCCATCCCCTGAGTAACCTATTTATACAGTGAGATTACCATGACAGCGCAGAATGCTCACAGCCATCCCCTGAGTAACCTATTTATACAGTGAGATTACCATGACAGCGCAGAATGCTCACAGCCATCCCCTGAGTAACCTGAATATCTATACAGTGAGATTACCATGACAGCGCAGAATGCCCACAGCCATCCCCTGAGTAACCTGAATATCTATACAGTGAGATTACCATGACAGCGCAGAATGCTCACAGCCATCCCCTGAGTAACCTATTTATACAGTGAGATTACCATGACAGCGCAGAATGCCCACAGCCATCCCCTGAGTAACCTATTTATACAGTGAGATTACCATGACAGCGCAGAATGCCCACAGCCATCCCCTGAGTAACCTATTTATACAGTGAGATTACCATGACAGAGCAGAATGCCCACAGCCATCCCCTGAGTAACCTGAATATCTATACAGTGAGATTACCATGACAGCGCAGAATGCCCACAGCCATCCCCTGAGTAACCTATTTATACAGTGAGATTACCATGACAGCGCAGAATGCTCACAGCCAGCCGCTGAGTAACCTATTTATACAGTGAGATTACCATGACAGCGCATAATGTCCACAGCCATCCCCTGAGTAACCTATTTATACAGTGAGATTACCATGACAGCGCAGAATGCCCACAGCCATCCCCTGAGTAACCTATTTATACAGTGAAATTACCATGACAGCGCAGAATGCCCACAGCCATCCCCTGAGTAACCTATTTATACAGTGAGATTACCATGACAGCGCAGAATGCTCACAGCCATCCCCTGAGTAACCTATTTATACAGTGAGATTACCAAGACAGCGCAGAATGCCCACAGCCATCCCCTGAGTAACCTATTTATACAGTGAGATTACCATGACAGCGCAGAATGCCCACAGCCATCCCCTGAGTAACCTATTTATACAGTGAGATTACCATGACAGAGCAGAATGCCCACAGCCATCCCCTGAGTAACCTGAATATCTATACAGTGAGATTACCATGACAGCGCAGAATGCCCACAGCCATCCCCTGAGTAACCTATTTATACAGTGAGATTACCATGACAGCGCAGAATGCTCACAGCCAGCCGCTGAGTAACCTATTTATACAGTGAGATTACCATGACAGCGCAGAATGCTCACAGCCATCCCCTGAGTAACCTGAATATCTATACAGTGAGATTACCATGACAGCGCAGAATGCTCACAGCCATCCCCTGAGTAACCTATTTATACAGTGAGATTACCATGACAGCGCAGAATGCTCACAGCCATCCCCTGAGTAACCTATTTATACAGTGATATTACCATGACAGCGCAGAATGCTCACAGCCATCCCCTGAGTAACCTATTTATACAGTGAGATTACCATGACAGCGCAGAATGCTCACAGCCATCCCCTGAGTAACCTATTTATACAGTGAGATTACCATGACAGCGCAGAATGCTCACAGCCATCCCCTGAGTAACCTATTTATACAGTGAGATTACCATGACAGCGCAGAATGCCCACAGCCAGCCGCTGAGTAACCTATTTATACAGTGAGATTACCATGACAGTGCAGAATGCTCACAGCCATCCCGAGTAACCTATTTATACAGTGAGATTACCATGACAGCGCAGAATGCTCACAGCCATCCCCTGAGTAACCTATTTATACAGTGAGATTACCATGACAGCGCAGAATGCTCACAGCCATCCCCTGAGTAACCTATTTATACAGTGAGATTACCATGACAGCGCAGAATGCCCACAGCCATCCCCTGAGTAACCTATTTATACAGTGAGATTACCATGACAGCGCAGAATGCCCACAGCCATCCCCTGAGTAACCTATTTATACAGTGAGATTACCAAGACAGCGCAGAATGCCCACAGCCATCCCCTGAGTAACTTATTTATACAGTGAGATTACCATGACAGCGCAGAATGCCCACAGCCATCCCCTGAGTAACCTATTTATACAGTGAGATTACCATGACAGCGCAGAATGCCCACAGCCATCCCCTGAGTAACCTATTTATACAGTAAGATTACCATGACAGCACAGAATGCCCACAGCCATCCCCTGAGTAACCTATTTATACAGTGAGATTACCATGACAGCGCAGAATGCCCACAGCCATCCCCTGAGTAACCTATTTATACAGTGAGATTACCATGACAGCGCAGAATGCCCACAGCCATCCCCTGAGTAACCTATTTATACAGTGAGATTACCATGACAGCGCAGAATGCTCACAGCCATCCCCTGAGTAACCTATTTATACAGTGAGATTACCAAGACAGCGCAGAATGCCCACAGCCATCCCCTGAGTAACCTATTTATACAGTGAGATTACCATGACAGCGCAGAATGCCCACAGCCATCCCCTGAGTAACCTATTTATACAGTGAGATTACCATGACAGCGCAGAATGCTCACAGCCATCCCCTGAGTAACCTATTTATACAGTGAGATTACCAAGACAGCGCAGAATGCCCACAGCCATCCCCTGAGTAACCTATTTATACAGTGAGATTACCATGACAGCGCAGAATGCCCACAGCCATCCCCTGAGTAACCTATTTATACAGTGAGATTACCATGACAGCGCAGAATGCTCACAGCCATCCCCTGAGTAACCTATTTATACAGTGAGATTGCCATGACAGCGCAGAATGCTCACAGCCATCCCCTGAGTAACCTATTTATATAGTGAGATTACCATGACAGCGCAGAATGCTCACAGCCATCACCTGAGTAACCTATTTATACAGTGAGATTACCATGACAGCGCAGAATGCTCACAGCCATCCCCTGAGTAACCTATTTATACAGTGAGATTACCATGACAGCGCAGAATGCTCACAGCCATCCCCTGAGTAACCTATTTATATAGTGAGATTACCATGACAGCGCAGAATGCCCACAGCCATCCCCTGAGTAACGTATTTATATAGTGAGATTACCATGACAGCGCAGAATGCTCACAGCCATCCCCTGAGTAACCTATTTATACAGTGAGATTACCATGACAGCGCAAAATGCTCACAGCCATCCCCTGAGTAACCTATTTATACAGTGAGATTACCATGACAGCGCAGAATCCTCACAGCCATCCCCTGAGTAACCTATTTATACAGTGAGATTACCATGACAGCGCAGAATGCCCACAGCCATCCCCTGAGTAACCTATTTATACAGTGAGATTACCATGACAGCGAAGAATGCCCACAGCCATCCCCTGAGTAACCTATTTATACAGTGATATTACCATGACAGCGCAGAATGCTCACAGCCATCCCCTGAGTAACCTATTTAGAAAGTGAGATTACCATGACAGCGCAGAATGCTCACAGCCATCCCCTGAGTAACCTATTTATACAGTGAGATTACCATGACAGCGCAGAATGCCCACAGCCATCCCCTGAGTAACCTATTTATACAGTGAGATTACCATGACAGCGCAGAATGCTCACTGCCATCCCCTGAGTAACCTATTTATACAGTGATATTACCATGACAGCGCAGAATGCTCACAGCCATCCCCTGAGTAACCTATTTATACAGTGAGATTACCATGACAGCGCAGAATGTCCACAGCCAGCCGCTGAGGAACCTATTTATACAGTGAGATTACCATGACAGCGCAGAATGTCCACAGCCAGCCGCTGAGGAACCTATTTATACAGTGAGATTACCATGACAGCGCAGAATGCCCACAGCCATCCCCTGAGTAACCTATTTATACAGTGAGATTACCATGACAGCGCAGAATGTCCACAGCCAGCCGCTGAGGAACCTGATTATCTTTACAGTGAGATTACCATGACAGCGCAGAATGCCCAGAGCCAGCTGCTGAGGAACCTGATTATCTATACAGTGAGATTACCATGACAGCGCAGAATGCCCACAGCCATCCCCTGAGTAACCTATTTATACAGTGAGATTACCATGACAGCGCAGAATGCCCACAGCCATCCCCTGAGTAACCTATTTATACAGTGAGATTACCATGACAGCGCAGAATGCCCACAGCCATCCCCTGAGTAACCTATTTATACAGTGAGATTACCATGACAGCGCAGAATGCCCACAGCCATCCCCTGAGTAACCTATTTATACAGTGAGATTACCATGACAGCGCAGAATGCTCACAGCCATCCCCTGAGTAACCTATTTATACAGTGAGATTACCATGACAGCGCAGAATGCCCACAGCCATCCCCTGAGTAACCTATTTATACAGTGAGATTACCATGACAGCGCAGAATGCCCACAGCCATCCCCTGAGTAACCTATTTATACAGTGAGATTACCATGACAGCGCAGAATGCCCACAGCCATCCCCTGAGTAACCTATTTATACAGTGAGATTACCATGACAGCGCAGAATGCTCACAGCCATCCCCTGAGTAACCTATTTATACAGTGAGATTACCATGACAGGGAAGAATGCCCACAGCCATCCCCTGAGTAACCTGAATATCTATACAGTGAGATTACCATGACAGCGCAGAATGCTCACAGCCATCCCCTGAGTAACCTATTTATACAGTGAGATTACCATGACAGCGCAGAATGCTCACAGCCATCCCCTGAGTAACCTATTTATACAGTGATATTACCATGACAGCGCAGAATCCTCACACTCATCCCCTGAGTAACCTATTTATACAGTGAGATTACCATGACAGCGCAGAATGCTCACAGCAATCCCCTGAGTAACCTATTTATACAGTGAGATTACCATGACAGCGCAGAATGCCCACAGCCATCCCCCGAGTAACCTATTTATACAGTTAGATTACCAAGACAGCGCAGAATGCTCACAGCCATCCCCTGAGTAACCTATTTATACAGTGAGATTACCATGACAGCGCAGAATGCTCACAGCCATCCCCTGAGTAACCTATTTATACAGTGAGATTACCATGACAGCGCAGAATGCTCACAGCCATCCCCTGAGTAACCTATTTATACAGTGAGATTACCATGACAGCGCAGAATGCTCACAGCCATCCCCTGAGTAACCTATTTATACAGTGAGATTACCATGACAGCGCAGAATGCCCACAGCCATCCCCTGAGTAACCTATTTATACAGTGAGATTACCATGACAGCGCAGAATGCCCACAGCCATCCCCTGAGTAACCTATTTATATAGTGAGATTACCATGACAGCGCAGAATGCCCACAGCCATCCCCTGAGTAACCTATTTATACAGTGAGATTACCATGACAGCGCAGAATGCCCACAGCCATCCCCTGAGTAACCTGAATATCTATACAGTGAGATTACCATGACAGCGCAGAATGCCCACAGCCATCCCCTGAGTAACCTATTTATACAGTGAGATTACCATGACAGCGCAGAATCCTCACAGCCATCCCCTGAGTAACCTGAATATCTATACAGTGAGATTACCATGACAGCGCAGAATGCTCACAGCCATCCCCTGAGTAACCTATTTATACAGTGAGATTACCATGACAGCGCAGAATGCTCACAGCCATCCCCTGAGTAACCTATTTATACAGTGAGATTACCAAGACAGCGCATAATGCTCACAGCCATCCCCTGAGTAACCTATTTATACAGTGAGATTACCATGACAGCGCAGAATGCCCACAGCCATCCCTCCCCTGAGTAACCTATTTATACAGTGAGATTACCATGACAGAGCAGAATCCTCACAGCCATCCCCTGAGTAACCTGAATATCTATACAGTGAGATTACCATGACAGAGCAGAATCCTCACAGCCATCCCCTGAGTAACCTGAATATCTATACAGTGAGATTACCATGACAGCGCAGAATGCTCACAGCCATCCCCTGAGTAACCTGAATATCTATACAGTTAGATTACCATGACAGCGCAGAATGCTCACAGCCATCCCCTGAGTAACCTATTTATACAGTGAGATTAACATGACAGCGCAGAATGCTCACAGCCATCCCCTGAGTAACCTATTTATACAGTGAGATTACCATGACAGCGCAGAATGCTCACAGCCATCCCCTGAGTAACCTGAATATCTATACAGTGAGATTACCATGACAGCGCAGAATGCCCACAGCCATCCCCTGAGTAACCTGAATATCTATACAGTGAGATTACCATGACAGCGCAGAATGCCCACAGCCATCCCCTGAGTAACCTGAATATCTATACAGTAAGATTACCATGACAGCGCAGAATGCCCACAGCCATCCCCTGAGTAACCTGAATATCTATACAGTGAGATTACCATGACAGCGCAGAATGCCCACAGCCATCCCCTGAGTAACCTGAATATCTATACAGTGAGATTACCATGACAGCACAGAATGCCCACAGCCATCCCCTGAGTAACCTATTTATACAGTGAGATTACCATGACAGCGCAGAATGCTCACAGCCATCCCCTGAGTAACCTATTTATACAGTGAGATTACCATGACAGCGCAGAATGCCCACAGCCATCCCCTGAGTAACCTGAATATCTATACAGTGAGATTACCATGACAGCGCAGAATGCCCACAGCCATCCCCTGAGTAACCTGAATATCTATACAGTGAGATTACCATGACAGCGCAGAATGCCCACAGCCATCCCCTGAGTAACCTATTTATACAGTGAGATTACCATGACAGCGCAGAATGCTCACAGCCATCCCCTGAGTAACCTATTTATACAGTGAGATTACCATGACAGCGCAGAATGCTCACAGCCATCCCCTGAGTAACCTGAATATCTATACAGTGAGATTACCATGACAGCGCAGAATGCCCACAGCCATCCCCTGAGTAACCTGAATATCTATACAGTGAGATTACCATGACAGCGCAGAATGCTCACAGCCATCCCCTGAGTAACCTATTTATACAGTGAGATTACCATGACAGCGCAGAATGCCCACAGCCATCCCCTGAGTAACCTATTTATACAGTGAGATTACCATGACAGCGCAGAATGCCCACAGCCATCCCCTGAGTAACCTATTTATACAGTGAGATTACCATGACAGAGCAGAATGCCCACAGCCATCCCCTGAGTAACCTGAATATCTATACAGTGAGATTACCATGACAGCGCAGAATGCCCACAGCCATCCCCTGAGTAACCTATTTATACAGTGAGATTACCATGACAGCGCAGAATGCTCACAGCCAGCCGCTGAGTAACCTATTTATACAGTGAGATTACCATGACAGCGCAGAATGTCCACAGCCATCCCCTGAGTAACCTATTTATACAGTGAGATTACCATGACAGCGCAGAATGCCCACAGCCATCCCCTGAGTAACCTATTTATACAGTGAAATTACCATGACAGCGCAGAATGCCCACAGCCATCCCCTGAGTAACCTATTTATACAGTGAGATTACCATGACAGCGCAGAATGCTCACAGCCATCCCCTGAGTAACCTATTTATACAGTGAGATTACCATGACAGCGCAGAATGCTCACAGCCATCCCGAGTAACCTATTTATACAGTGAGATTACCATGACAGCGCAGAATGTCCACAGCCATCCCCTGAGTAACCTATTTATACAGTGAGATTACCATGACAGCGCAGAATGCTCACAGCCATCCCCTGAGTAACCTATTTATACAGTGAGATTACCATGACAGCGCAGAATGCTCACAGCCATCCCCTGAGTAACCTATTTATACAGTGAGATTACCATGACATCGCAGAATGCTCACAGCCATCCCCTGAGTAACCTGAATATCTATACAGTGAGATTACCATGACAGCGCAGAATGCCCACAGCCATCCCCTGAGTAACCTGAATATCTATACAGTGAGATTACCATGACAGCGCAGAATGCTCACAGCCATCCCCTGAGTAACCTGAATATCTATACAGTGAGATTACCATGACAGCGCAGAATGCCCACAGCCATCCCCTGAGTAACCTATTTATATAGTGAGATTACCATGACAGCGCAGAATGCCCACAGCCATCCCCTGAGTAACCTATTTATACAGTGAGATTACCATGACAGCGCAGAATGCTCACAGCCATCCCCTGAGTAACCTATTTATACAGTGAGATTACCATGACAGCGCAGAATGCTCACAGCCATCCCCTGAGTAACCTATTTATACAGTGAGATTACCATGACAGCGCAGAATGCCCACAGCCATCCCCTGAGTAACCTATTTATACAGTGAGATTACCATGACAGCGCAGAATGCCCACAGCCATCCCCTGAGTAACCTATTTATACAGTGAGATTACCATGACAGCGCAGAATGCCCACAGCCATCCCCTGAGTAACCTATTTATACAGTGAGATTACCATGACAGCGCAGAATGCTCACAGCCATCCCCTGAGTAACCTATTTATACAGTGAGATTACCATGACAGCGCAGAATGCTCACAGCCATCCCCTGAGTAACCTATTTATACAGTGAGATTACCATGACAGCGCAGAATGCTCACAGCCATCCCCTGAGTAACCTGAATATCTATACAGTGAGATTACCATGACAGCGCAGAATGCTCACAGCCATCCCCTGAGTAACCTATTTATACAGTGAGATTACCATGACAGCGCAGAATGCTCACAGCCATCCCCTGAGTAACCTGAATATCTATACAGTGAGATTACCATGACAGCGCAGAATGCTCACAGCCATCCCCTGAGTAACCTATCTATACAGTGAGATTACCATGACAGCGCAGAATGCTCACAGCCATCCCCTGAGTAACCTATTTATACAGTGAGATTACCATGACAGCGCAGAATGCCCACAGCCATCCCCCGAGTAACCTATTTATACAGTGAGATTACCAAGACAGCGCAGAATGCTCACAGCCATCCCCTGAGTAACCTATTTATACAGTGAGATTACCATGACAGCGCAGAATGCTCACAGCCATCCCCTGAGTAACCTATTTATACAGTGAGATTACCATGACAGCGCAGAATGCTCACAGCCATCCCCTGAGTAACCTATTTATACAGTGAGATTACCATGACAGCGCAGAATGCTCACAGCCATCCCCTGAGTAACCTATTTATACAGTGAGATTACCATGACAGCGCAGAATCCTCACAGCCATCCCCTGAGTAACCTATTTATACAGTGAGATTACCATGACAGCACAGAATGCCCACAGCCAGCTGCTGAGGAACCTGATTATCTATACAGTGAGATTACCATGACAGCGCAGAATGCTCACAGCCATCCCCTGAGTAACCTGAATATCTATACAGTGAGATTACCATGACAGCGCAGAATGCTCACAGCCATCCCCTGAGTAACCTGAATATCTATACAGTGAGATTACCATGACAGCGCAGAATGCCCACAGCCATCCCCTGAGTAACCTATTTATACAGTGAGATTACCATGACAGCGCAGAATCCTCACAGCCATCCCCTGAGTAACCTATTTATACAGTGAGATTACCATGACAGCGCAGAATGCTCACAGCCATCCCCTGAGTAACCTGAATATCTATACAGTGAGATTACCATGACAGCGCATAATGCCCACAGCCATCCCCTGAGTAACCTGAATATCTATACAGTGAGATTACCATGACAGCGCAGAATGCTCACAGCCATCCCCTGAGTAACCTGAATATCTATACAGTGAGATTACCATGACAGCGCAGAATGCCCACAGCCATCCCCTGAGTAACCTATTTATATAGTGAGATTACCATGACAGCGCAGAATGCCCACAGCCATCCCCTGAGTAACCTATTTATACAGTGAGATTACCATGACAGCGCAGAATGCTCACAGCCATCCCCTGAGTAACCTATTTATACAGTGAGATTACCATGACAGCGCAGAATGCTCACAGCCATCCCCTGAGTAACCTATTTATACAGTGAGATTACCATGACAGCGCAGAATGCTCACAGCCATCCCCTGAGTAACCTGAATATCTATACAGTGAGATTACCATGACAGCGCAGAATGCTCACAGCCATCCCCTGAGTAACCTATTTATACAGTGAGATTACCATGACAGCGCAGAATGCTCACAGCCATCCCCTGAGTAACCTGAATATCTATACAGTGAGATTACCATGACAGCGCAGAATGCTCACAGCCATCCCCTGAGTAACCTATCTATACAGTGAGATTACCATGACAGCGCAGAATGCTCACAGCCATCCCCTGAGTAACCTATTTATACAGTGAGATTACCATGACAGCGCAGAATGCCCACAGCCATCCCCCGAGTAACCTATTTATACAGTGAGATTACCAAGACAGCGCAGAATGCTCACAGCCATCCCCTGAGTAACCTATTTATACAGTGAGATTACCATGACAGCGCAGAATGCTCACAGCCATCCCCTGAGTAACCTATTTATACAGTGAGATTACCATGACAGCGCAGAATGCTCACAGCCATCCCCTGAGTAACCTATTTATACAGTGAGATTACCATGACAGCGCAGAATGCTCACAGCCATCCCCTGAGTAACCTATTTATACAGTGAGATTACCATGACAGCGCAGAATCCTCACAGCCATCCCCTGAGTAACCTATTTATACAGTGAGATTACCATGACAGCACAGAATGCCCACAGCCAGCTGCTGAGGAACCTGATTATCTATACAGTGAGATTACCATGACAGCGCAGAATGTCCACAGCCATCCCCTGAGTAACCTATTTATACAGTGAGATTACCATGACAGCGCAGAATGCCCACAGCCATCCCCTGAGTAACCTATTTATACAGTGAGATAACAATGACAGCGCAGAATGCCCACAGCCATCCCCTGAGTAACCTATTTATACAGTGAGATTACCATGACAGCGCAGAATGCTCACAGCCATCCCCTGAGTAACCTATTTATACAGTGAGATTACCATGACAGCGCAGAATGCTCACAGCCATCCCCTGAGTAACCTATTTATACAGTGAGATTACCATGACAGCGCAGAATGTCCACAGCCATCCCCTGAGTAACCTATTTATACAGTGAGATTACCATGACAGCGCAGAATGCTCACAGCCATCCCCTGAGTAACCTATTTATACAGTGAGATTACCATGACAGCGCAGAATGCTCACAGCCATCCCCTGAGTAACCTATTTATACAGTGAGATTACCATGACAGCGCAGAATGCTCACAGCCATCCCCTGAGTAACCTATTTATACAGTGAGATTACCATGACAGCGCAGAATGCTCACAGCCATCCCCTGAGTAACCTGAATATCTATACAGTGAGATTACCATGACAGCGCAGAATGCTCACAGCCATCCCCTGAGTAACCTGAATATCTATACAGTGAGATTACCATGACAGCGCAGAATGCCCACAGCCATCCCCTGAGTAACCTATTTATACAGTGAGATTACCATGACAGCGCAGAATCCTCACAGCCATCCCCTGAGTAACCTATTTATACAGTGAGATTACCATGACAGCGCAGAATGCTCACAGCCATCCCCTGAGTAACCTGAATATCTATACAGTGAGATTACCATGACAGCGCAGAATGCCCACAGCCATCCCCTGAGTAACCTGAATATCTATACAGTGAGATTACCATGACAGCGCAGAATGCTCACAGCCATCCCCTGAGTAACCTGAATATCTATACAGTGAGATTACCATGACAGCGCAGAATGCCCACAGCCATCCCCTGAGTAACCTATTTATATAGTGAGATTACCATGACAGCGCAGAATGCCCACAGCCATCCCCTGAGTAACCTATTTATACAGTGAGATTACCATGACAGCGCAGAATGCTCACAGCCATCCCCTGAGTAACCTATTTATACAGTGAGATTACCATGACAGCGCAGAATGCTCACAGCCATCCCCTGAGTAACCTATTTATACAGTGAGATTACCATGACAGCGCAGAATGCCCACAGCCATCCCCTGAGTAACCTATTTATACAGTGAGATTACCATGACAGCGCAGAATGCCCACAGCCATCCCCTGAGTAACCTATTTATACAGTGAGATTACCATGACAGCGCAGAATGCTCACAGCCATCCCCTGAGTAACCTATTTATACAGTGAGATTACCATGACAGCGCAGAATGCCCACAGCCATCCCCTGAGTAACCTATTTATACAGTGAGATTACCATGACAGCGCAGAATGCTCACAGCCATCCCCTGAGTAACCTATTTATACAGTGAGATTACCATGACAGCGCAGAATGCTCACAGCCATCCCCTGAGTAACCTATTTATACAGTGAGATTACCATGACAGCGCAGAATGCTCACAGCCATCCCCTGAGTAACCTGAATATCTATACAGTGAGATTACCATGACAGCGCAGAATGCTCACAGCCATCCCCTGAGTAACCTATTTATACAGTGAGATTACCATGACAGCGCAGAATGCTCACAGCCATCCCCTGAGTAACCTGAATATCTATACAGTGAGATTACCATGACAGCGCAGAATGCTCACAGTCATCCCCTGAGTAACCTATCTATACAGTGAGATTACCATGACAGCGCAGAATGCTCACAGCCATCCCCTGAGTAACCTATCTATACAGTGAGATTACCATGACAGCGCAGAATGCTCACAGCCATCCCCTGAGTAACCTATTTATACAGTGAGATTACCATGACAGCGCAGAATGCTCACAGCCATCCCCTGAGTAACCTATTTATACAGTGAGATTACCATGACAGCGCAGAATGCTCACAGCCATCCCCTGAGTAACCTATTTATACAGTGAGATTACCATGACAGCGCAGAATGCTCACAGCCATCCCCTGAGTAACCTATTTATACAGTGAGATTACCATGACAGCGCAGAATGTCCACAGCCATCCCCTGAGTAACCTATTTATACAGTGAGATTACCATGACAGCGCAGAATGCTCACAGCCATCCCCTGAGTAACCTATTTATACAGTGAGATTACCATGACAGCAGACCGTCATGCAACTACACGTTAAGGGCAGAACACACATGGAAATGATAAAGTGATGATCGGACCTTAACAACAAGACCCTCAGCTATCTCACAAGCATATATTACTCCAATGACTCTTCACCCTCTCCAGACCTCACCAACTGTAGTTACAATCAATTACTTTAATGACCTGGTTACACACAGTGTGCGCAGAGTTGTGTCTACAACACACTGGGACAATTACCGACACTAATAAGTGTTAGATATTACTTTGTTATCACACATATAGCCACTAATTGCACAAGTCATTTACATTTAGACAAAATATATGGTTCTCACCTTAGGACCCACTGAAGATTTATGGTCCATTCGTGATACCAGAACGTCACACGCAAATCCTTCTCAGCAGGTATACCTTACCCAATACATGATATGTACACACTGTTTAATACATAAGATCCACCTAAGGGGGCTTAATCTTTTTTCTGTGGCGAGTTAGTCACTAATGACCAAACTGGTCAGACGCATATTATATTATACTCACACTTATATCTACATTATAATCACATAAAAATGACATAGAAAATTTGAGTAAAGCTGGTGAGCCAATCATTAGTAGTCACATGACCTAGCTATGAGACTGACGCTGCAGATTGGCCCACCAGCAGTTCTCTACAGTCCCCAAGTGATACTTTGTGTTGTGGGGTTAAACACAGACTTGCAAGAGCGAGCGGTAGTGCTAAAATAATTTAAATAAATTAGAGCATGTCATTTTTACTATAATGTCCCTTTAATGAATGTAACTTAACAATATAGATTACTCAGATTTGCTAAATATAAATTTGTAATTACCTAAAGAGAAGTGTGTTTGTTTCAATAACAAACGTCTGACGTCTGCTTAGAGGTGCGGAGGGTCACATGATCATGTGTCACAATAATCAAGTACTGTAAGACAGAAAACTGCCATGCTCATTCTTTCTTCAGTTCTATAGATGGTGATTACTACAGAGTGTCCTGTTAGAACTGAAACTAAAGGTTACACGATCAGATCTAACAAAGCACGTTCTCCACTAACATAGTCACATGCAGATTTCCTTCACATCGTCCTCAAAGGAAAGAGGGAAATGTGCAAGGTACGGGATAACGCCCCTAGCGCAGAAAGTCTCCGCTAACGCCACGCCAAGTATTAATAACATAAATCCAAGCAAAAAGGCTTTAATATTGTGTCAACTATCATGCTCCATAAGCCGTTCTATTTACCACTAATTCCAGTGCTTCACAAGCTTACTGAGCTACAGAAAACATTTATGCTTACCAGATAAATTCCTTTCTTTGCTGGCAGGGAGAGTCCCCGACTTCATTCATTACTGTTAGGAATATCAACACCTGGCCAACAGGAGGAGGCAAAGACACCCCAGTCAAAGGCTATAACTATCTCTCCCACTTCCCCTATCCCCCCAGTCATTCGGCAGAGGGAAAGCAGTATAAACTTTAGGCTATAAAGATGCCAGAAGAAAAAAATGGGAAGCCACCTAAAAAAAATATTACGGGCGGGTCGTGGACTCTCCCTACCAGGAAAGAAAGGAATTTATCTGGTAAGCATACATTTTGTTTTCTTTCCAAAGGCAGGGAGAGTCCACAACTTCATTCATTACTGTTGGGAACCAATACCCAAGCTTTAGAGGACACTGAATGAATAACAAATGTGAGGGTAAAAAAAAGAATGCTGACCCTAAACTGAGGGCACCACAGCCTGTAACACCGTTCTCCCAAAAGCTGCTTCAGCCGAAGCAAAAACATAGAATTTATAGAACTTTGAACAAGTATGAAAGGAGGACCAGGTAGCCGCCTTACAAATCTGATCTATGGAGGCTTTGTTCTTAAAAGCCCAGGAAGAAGACTGCTCTAGTGGAATGAGACGTTATCCTCTCAGGAGGCTCTTGTCTAGCCTTCTCATAAGTCAAACGGATGATACTCTTCAACCAAAAAGATAAAGAAGTTGCATGTCCTTCTGGCCCCTGCGTCTACCATAATATAAAACAAACAAAGAAGAGGATTGTCTGAAATCCTTTGCTGCCTGGAGGTAAAACTTTAAAGCACACACAACGTCACGAAAGAAGGATTAGGACAAAAAGAAGGAACAATCTCTTGATTGATGCTGCAATCCGAGACAACCTTGGGTAGAAATCCAAACTTGGTATGTAACACTGCCTTATCCGCATGGAATACCAGATAAGGGGGTTCACACTGTAAAGCAGATATCTCAGAGACTCTGTGAGCAGAGGCGTTGGCCAACAAAAAACAGAACTTTCCAGGATAGAAGTTTTATATCAACAGAATGCATAGGCACAAACGGGGCTTGCTGCAAAACCTGAAGAACAAGATTGAGGCTCCATGGTGGAGCAACAGGTTTAAACACAGGTCTGATTCTAACCAGAGCCTGAACACCAAAGTAGGTAGGTACACCACACCCTCTGGTAAATACGGCGAGTAACAGGCTTACAAGCCTGGATCAGAGTATCTATGACTCTCTCGGAAAAAACTTCTTTTGGATAAGACTAGGCGTTCAATCTCTACGCAGTCAGTCTCAGAGAATCTAGGTTTTGGTGCAGGGATGGTCCCTGTATTAGAAGGTCCGCTCGGGACGGCAATTTCCATGGAGGGGAGGAGGACATCCTCACCAGAACTACGAACCATTTTCTCCGCGGTCAGGATGGCACTATTAGAATTACCGGAGCTAGCTCCTGTTTGATGTGAGCAATTACTCGAGGTAAGAGAGCCAACAGAGGAAAAAGAAATATGAGCTTAAACCTATGGAACCACTAATGTGTCCACCAACTCCGCCTGAGGATCCCTCGATCTCGACCCATACCTGGGTAGTTATTTATTGAGAAGAGAAGCCATGAGGTCTATCTCTGGAACCCCCCATCTAAGTGTTATCTCTGAGAATACCTCGGGTGTAGAGACCACTCCCCCGGGTGAAAGGACTGTCTGCTGAGGAAATTTGCTTCCCAGTTATCCACTACCGGAATGTGGGTAGCACAAAGAAAACAATAGTGGGATTCTACCCTTTGCAGAATTTGAGACACTTCCATCATCGATTGGGAACTTTTTGTTCCCCCTGATGATTTATGTAAGCGACAGAAGTTATGTTGTCTGAAATCTTATATACCGGGCAGAACGAAGTTGGGGCCAAGCCCTCAGAGCATTGTAAATTGCCCAAGTTCCAAGATGTTGATTAGAAGAGATGATTCTTCTCGGGACCAAGTCCCCTGAGATTTCCTGGGACCCCAGACTGCTCTCCAACCTGAAAGTCTGGCATCCGTAGTCACAATCTCCCAGGATGGTCTCAAAAATCATGTGCCTACAGACAGGTGATCTTGACAGAGCCATGAAGAGAAAGAGTCTCTCATTAATTTGTCCAGAACGATCTGATGAGACAGATTCAGGTGATCTCCGTTCCAATGCCTCTGTATGCATAATTGTAGAGGTTGAAAATGGAAGCGAGCAAAATAAATAATGTCCATGGAGGACACCATGAGACCAATCACTAACATACACTGCGCCTCTGAAGGGTTTAGAGTGGCTTGAATTGATCAACAAGCCAACACCAGCTTGGAACGCCTCTGATCCATCAGAAATATTTTCATAGAGAGAGAATCTATTATGGTCCCTAGAAAAAACAACTCTGGTGCTGGGAACCAGAAAACTCTTTTCTAGATTTATCTTCCAACCGTGTGTCTGAAGGAGACACAGAAGAGACTGACATCTTGATAAAGGAAAAGATGCTGCCTGGTCCAATATATCGTCCAGGTAAGGGGCTACTTTGATAGCCTGGGATCTGGCCACTGCCAGAAGGGCTCCCAGGACCTTCGTAAATATTCTTGGAGCTGTAGCTAAGCCAAATGGAAGGGCTATGAACTGGAAATGTAGTTTCAGAAATGCAAACTTCAGGAACTGAAAATGATCCTTGTGGATCGGAATATGAAGGTATGCATCCTTTAAATCGATTATAGTCATGAACTGTCCTTCCTGAATCAGAGGAAGGATGGACCTGATAGTCTCCATTTTGAAGGCGGGAACTCTGAGAAACATATTTAGACATTTCAAATCCAGTATTGGACGATAAGTCCCATTCTTTTTGGGAACCACAAAATGGTTTGAATAAAATCCTAGCCTCCTTTCTGAGGCAGGCACCAGGACGATTACTCCCATGGTGGAGAGATCCCGAGCGCAATCTAAGAAAGCTGTCCTCTTTTCTGGTTTTGAAGACAGTGTTGAAAGGAGAAATCTACCCCTTGGAGGACAAGATCTGAACCCTATTTTGTATCCCTGAGATACAACGTCTAATACCCAAGGATCCTGAACATCCTGAACCCAAGCACCTAAGAAGGACAGTCTACCCCCTATTCGATCTGATCCCGGATCGGGGGCCGCCCCTTCATGCAGATTTGGTTATCTGTGAGCTTCTTGGTCTGCTTGGACTTGTTTCAAGTCTGGTTGGGTTTCCAAATACTCTTGGACTGTTCAGGCTTGGAGGATGATTGAGTCATCTGGTTCTTGTCTGACTGAAAAGAACCAAAATTAGATGATTGATGCCCCTTGGGTTTAGTCTTCTTATCCTGGGGAAGGAAAGAGCCCTTTTCACCCTGTGACCGTGGAAATGGAGTCCAGACCTGGTCCAAATAAAACCTTCCCCTTAAATGGTTAAGAGAGAAGTCTTGACTTTGAGACCATAACAGCGGACCAGGATTTCAACCAAAGGGTCCTGTAAGCCAGGACCACAAAATCTGAAGATTTGGTATTCAAGCGAACAATCTGCATATTAGCATCGCAGATAAAAGAGTTGGCTATCCTTAAAGCCTTGATCCTCTCCTGAATATCCTCAAGAGGGGATTCATTAATTCCGACAAAGAGTTGCACCAATAAGTGGCTGCTCCTGCAACCGTTGCTATAGCTGCTGCCGGTTAGAAAAAGGAAACCCATATGTTGGAACATTCTTCTCAAGAAGCTTTCCAACTTCTTATCCATAGGATCCCTGAAAAAGGAGAAATCCTCTAGAGGAATTGTAGTGCGTTTCACGAGCGTCGAAATGGCACCATCCATCTTAGGAATGGAGTTCCATGTTTCCAGATGAGAATCAGGAACTGGAAATATTTTTTTTAAAGTTGTGGAAGGAGAGAAAGGTGTTCCAATTCTTTCCCATTCATTAGCAATAATGTTCACCATACGGACAGGAAGTGGGGAAGTCTCCAGGACCTTTTTGTCCTCATAGACCCTATCTAATTTAGGAACCTTAGGTTCCTCAGGAAGTTTAGCTTCTAGAACCTCCAGATTAGAGAGAACCTCTTTCAAATAAAAAAACATAATTTATGTAAGAACTTACCTGATAAATTCATTTCTTTCATATTAGCAAGAGTCCATGAGCTAGTGACGTATGGGATATACATTCCTACCAGGAGGGGCAAAGTTTCCCAAACCTTAAAATGCCTATAAATAGACCCCTCACCACACCCACAATTCAGTTTAACGAATAGCCAAGAAGTGGGGTGATAAGAAAGGAGCGAAAGCATCAACAAGGAATTGGAATAATTGTGCTTTATACAAAAAAAAAATCATAACCACCACAAAAAGGGTGGGCCTCATGGACTCTTGCTAATATGAAAGAAATAAATTTATCAGGTAAGTTCTTACATAAATTATGTTTTCTTTCATGTAATTAGCAAGAGTCCATGAGCTAGTGACGTATGGGATAGCAGATACCCAAGATGTGGAACTTCCACGCAAGAGTCACTAGAGAGGGAGGGATAAAATAAAGACAGCCAATTCCGCTGAAAAATTAATCCACTACCCAAATCAAAAGTTTCAATTTTTATAATGAAAAAAACTGAAATTATAAGCAGAAGAATCAAACTGAAACAGCTGCCCGAAGTACTATTCTACCAAAAACTGCTTCTGAAGAAGAGAAAACATCAAAATGGAAGAATTTAGTAAAAGTATGCAAAGAAGACCAAGTTATTGCTTTGCAAATCTGATCAACAGAAGCTTCATTCTTAAAAGTCCAGGAAGTAGAAACTGACCTAGTAGAATGAGCCGTAATCCTCTGAGGCGGGGATTAACCCGACTCCAAATAAGCATGATGAATCAAAAGCTTTAACTAAGATGCCAAAGAAATGGCAGAAGCCTTCTGACCTTTCCGAAAACCAGAAAAGATAACAAATAGACTAGAAGTCTGTCTGAAATCTGAGTAGCTTCAACATAATATTTCAAAACTCTTACCACATCAAAAAATGTAAGTATCTTACCAAAGAATTCTTAGGATTAGGACACAAGGAAGGGACAATAAGTCCTCTACTAATGTTGTTAGAATTCACAACTTTAGGTAAAAATTGAAATGAGGACAGCAAAAACCACCTTATCCTGATGAAAAATCAGAAAAAGGAGATTCACAAGAAAGAACAGATAATTCAAAAACTGTTCTAGCTGAAGAGATGTCTAAAAAGAACAATACTTTCCATGAAAGTAATTAATGTCCAAAGAAAGCATATGCTCAAACAGAAGAGCCTGTAAAGCCTTCAGAACCAAATTAAGACTCCAAGGAGGAGAAATTGGCTTAATGACAGGCTTGATACAAACCAAAGCCTGAACAAAACAATGAATATCAGAAAGATTTAGCAATTCTTACTGTGAAACAGCACAGGAAAAGCAGAGATTTGTCCTTTCAAGGAACATGCAGACAAAACCTTATGAAGAAACTATAAAAACCTAGGAATTCTAAAATAATGCCAAGAGAATTCGTAAGAAGAGCATCATGAGATGTAAATCTTCCAAACTCGATAATAAATCCTACTAGACACAGATTTACGAGCCTGCAACATAGTATTAATCACTGAGTCAGAGAAACTTCTATGACTAAGTACTAAGCGTTAAATTTTCATACCATCAAATTAATAATTTGAATTCCTGATGAAAAAAACGAATGTTAAGATATAAGGTCTGGCCTTAATGGAAGTAGCCAAGATCGGCAACTGGACATCCGAACAAGAACCGTATACCAAAACCTGTGTGGCCATGCTGGAGCCACCAGCCACACCAAAGATTGCTCTCTGATGATTTTGAAAATCACTCTTAAAAGAAGAACCAGAGATGAAAAAATATAGGCAGATTGATAATTCCAAGGAAGTGTCAATGCATACACTATTTCCGCATGAGGATCCCCGGACCTGAATAGGCCCCTGGGAAGTTCCTTGATTAGATGAGATGCCATCAAATCTAATTCTGGAAGCCCTCACATCTGAAAAACATATCTGGGTAAAGAGACCATTCTCCCTGATGTAAAGCTTGATTAACAGAGATAATCCGCTTCCCAATAGTCTATACCTGGGAAAAATACCACAGAAATTAGATAGGAGCTGGATTTAGCCCAAGTAAATATCCGAGATACTTCTGTCACAGCCTAAGGACTGATAGTCCCACCCTGATGATTGACATACGCCACAGTTGTGACATTGTCTGTCTGAAAAAACAATAAACCTCTCTTCTTCAAAAAGAAACCAACTGAAGAACTCTGAGAATGCACGGAGTTCCAAAATATCAAATGGTAATCTCGCCTCCTGAGATTTCCAAACCCCTTGTGCTGACAGAGATCCTCAGACAGCCTCCCAACCTAAAAGACTCGCATCTGTAGAGATCATGGTCCAGGTTGAAAGAACCGAAGAGACCTGTAGAACTAAATGATGGTGATCTTAACCACCGAACCAAAGATAGTTAAACATTAGGATTCAAAGATATAAAAAGTGATATCCTAGAATCCCTGCACCATTATTCAGCATAAAAAACTGGAAAGGTTTCCTATGAAATGAGCAAAGGGAATCGAACCCAATGCTGCAGCCATGAAACCTAAAACTTCCATGCATATATAGCAACTTGAAGGAAATAGAGACTGAAGGTTCCGACAAACGGAACCCAATAAACTTGTCACTTGTCTGTTAGAGACAAAAACATTGACACAATCTATCTGGAAACCTAAAAAAGGTGACCCTTGTGTGAGAAATCAAGGAGCTTTTGATAAAAAGATCCTCTAACCATGTCTTGAAGAAACAACAAAGTTGAATCGTATGAGATTCCGCAGAACGAAAAGACTGAGCCAGTACCACGATACCGTCCAAATAGGGAACACTGAGAACCTTGAAAAGATTCTTAGAGCTGTCGCTAGACCAGAAGGAAAAGCAACAAATTGTTAATGCTTGTCAAAAAAAAAAGAATCTCAGAAAATAAAAATAATCTGAATGAAAACAGAAAATGAAGATATGCATCTATTGTATCTATTGTAAACAAATAATGCCATCACTGACCAAAAAGGCAGAATAGACCATATAAACACCATTCTAAAAGATGGTACACTTATATGACAATTCAAAAAGATTTTCTATCTTTGGAACAATGAATAGTCTTGAATAAAACCCCAAAACCCAGTTCCTAAAATGAAACTGGAATAAATACCCCAGAAAACTCCAGGTCTGAGCAGTGCTTGAGCCCCAACGGGTGACCAGCCGCACTTCACCAGTACCCAAAACATATAGGTCTGATACACACTTCAGGAAATTGTTAGTCTTACTGGAGTAGCTGGAATATGATAGAGAAAATAGACTTCTCACAGAAGGTTTTACTCTGAATCCTATTCTGTACCCAAAGCCTAAGAAGTTTGGACCGAATAGAACCAAACAAAATTCAAAAAAGTCTTAACCTGCCGCTTACCAGCCAAGCTGGAATAAGAACCGCACCTACAAGCAAATTTGGGGAGCTGACTTTGAACTTTTAAAAGGCTTAATTGAATGAAGAAAAAAACTTCCAATTAAAAACATGTTACCTGGGGAAGAATTCAGAATTCCGTTCCTTAGTAAGAACAGAAAACTAATATAAGCTTAAAGTTTAAGTCTTAGAACTCAATCTTGAAGCCCAGAGTAACAGTTAAAGAATTGAATCCAATTATGAACCAAATAATTGATTATCTTGGAAAAAAATAAATATGGATTTTAGAAATCAAATTAGCATTCCAAGATTGAAATCACAAAGTTCTTCTAGCTAAAATAGCTAAAGACATAGATTAAACCTTATTTGCGAAAATATTTAATAAAAATGACAAGCCAAATGAAATTATTAGAATGTTAATCAAGTTAAAGGACCAGTCAACACACTGGACTTGCACAATCAACAAATGCAAGATAACAAGACAATGCAATAGCACTTAGTCTGAATTTCAAATGAGTAGTAGATTTTGTCCTTTTAACAATGCTAAACAAATCATAATCCGATACTTGATCCAACCAGAAAGATGAAGCAATTGCAACATCAGCCAAATAAATTACAGGACTAAGAAAAGTACCTGAAAATAATTTTCTTTAAATAAGATACAACCATCTGAAGGAAAAAAATAAATACTATTTGCTATAAGAATAATAGTATATTTAGCAGGAGTAGAGATAGCCCCATTAACTTGGGGAATCTTTCCTCAAAACTGAAAACTAACTGCCGTCAAAGAATACAATTTAAAAACCTTAAAGAAGGACTAAAAGAAAATTCTCAGCCTATTCCATTCCCTAATATCAGGAACTGGAAAAAAACCTCTGAAGAAACCACAGAAGATAAATAAGCAGAATTTAAATGTTAGCTAGTCTTTAAAATCAAAAGAACTAGTTACTTCAATATCCAAAATAATCAACACCTTTTGAACAAAGAACAAATGTACTCTATTAAAAAATAAAAAAGTAGATTTGTTAGTGTCAATATCTGATGAAGAAAAATTCTGAATGAGAAAAAACACCATCAGAAAAGGATAATTCATTATGTTGTTGGTCATTTGAAACTTCATCAACTAAAAAAGAAGTTTGAAAAAGACCTAAAAATTTTATTAGAAAGCGGGATGTCAGACAAAGCCTTTAAAATAGAATCAGAAAAATATTCTTATAAATTTCTAAAGTAAATCTTGTACATAAGATGTAAAAAGAATAGCAATATATATATAAAGCATAAATACTAATGGATTCCGCATGTAAAAGTTTATCATGATAACTTATTACAAACCATAGCTAAAGATAAACATTCATAACATTAAAATAAATGAACTTAGCTTTGGTAGGACAGATATCACTCAACAGGAATCCCTCAGCATATCTTGAAACAGGAACAGTGTTTGAAATATCTTGCAATATGTAATAGAAAAAAACAACATATAAAGCAAAATTATCAAATTCCTTAAATGAGTTTCAGGAATGGGAAAAAATGCAAAACAAACAAGCCTCTAGTAACCAGAAGCAACAAAAAAATGAGACTTAAATAATGAAAATAAAAAGTGGCGCTAAATATAACGCCCACATTTTTTGGCGCCAAGTATGACGCCCACATTTTTTGGCGCCAAGAATGACGCCCACATTTTTTGGCGCAAAAAAAGGTCTGTAACACACATGCGTCAAAAAATGACGCAACCATGAACAAACTTCCGGCGACAACTATGGCGCCGGAAATGACAAAAATTTTGCGCCAAAAAAGTTTGCGCCAAGAATGACGCAATAAATTTAAGCATTTTCTGCCCCCGCGAGCCTAACAGCCCGCAGGGAAAAAAGTCAATTTGAAAATTTTTGAAGGTAAGAAAAAATATTTATTCATATGCATTTCCCAAAACAATGAAACTGACAGTCTGAAAGAAGGAATACTGATTAACCTGAATCATGGCAAATATAAGTTTAAAACATATATTTAGAACTTTACATATAAAGTGCCCAACCATAGCTTTGAGTGTCATAAATAGAAATAAGATTTACTTACCCCAAGACACTCATCTACATATAGTAGATAGCCAAACCAGTACTGAAACGAGAATCAGTAGAGGTAATGGTATATAAGAGTATATCGTCGATCTGAAAAGGGAGGTAGGAGAAGAAATCTCTACGACCGATAACAGAGAACCTATGAAATAGATCCCCTAGAGGAAGACCATTGTATTCAAATAGGCAATACTCTCTTCACATCCCTCTGACATTCACTGCACTCTGAGAGGAAAACCGGGCTCCAGCCTGCTGCAAAGCGCATATCAATGTAGAATCTAGCACAAACTTACTTCACCACCTCCATGGGAGGCAAAGTTTGTAAAACTGATTTGTGGGTGTGGTGAGGGGTGTATTTATAGGCATTTTAAGGTTTGGGAAACTTTGCCCCTCCTGGTAGGAATGTATATCCCATACGTCACTAGCTCATGGACTCTTGCTAATTACATGAAAGAAATTGAGATGTTCAATTCTAAATCTAGAGCTAGGTTCCTCTGAGGCAGGAGGTTTAACCTCTGAAACCTCTGACCATCAGACACAATCGAGGTTAACTCATCCTAAGAAAGTTGATGCAGACTAACTAATTCTTATAGAAGAGAATAGTATCCCCCAAATCAGTAGAACTATGTTTGACCTTTCTCTTACGTTTTCCAGACATAGGTAAAGCATTTAGGGCCACAGAAAACAGCAGATTGCAACAGAAAAGTAAAATCCGCTGGAAAAAACACACCTCCAGCTGGAGGGATAAGCGTGCCACGGGAATCTGCTTGTGGAGAAGAGTTAAATCGGGGTTGTGGAGTTAAATTGTGCATCTCCTGGACAACAGGGTCTTGAGAGGTAGAAAGCTTAGAGGGGATAAAGTTATCAGAGTTTGGGATAACTGTTCAAGTCTTCCTAGCTTTTAAAACAAAACTTATACAACTAGAACAAAATTGAGCAGGTGGGCAAACCATGGCCTCTTCGCAATATAAACAAGCATTGGAAATTGTTAAAGTAGGGACAGAACCCTCTGAAGGGTTAACAACAGAGTCCTCCAGTCCTACATAGCAGATAATGATCCCCACAAAAAAATCTTAACCAAGTGTAAAAAAGCGCTGCAGTGCAGAGGAGCATCTCTACCCACACCTACGCTGGGGTACTCACCACCAACCAGTAACTCAGAGCTGAAGAATAGTCAGTAGACTCTCTGAAAGGAAGAAAACTGCAGCCTGAGACAAACCAGAGCTATCGTGGAGATGCGGCCGGTCACGTGATCGCATAACTAAGCCCGCCCCCACAGCATAAAAAGGCCAACCTGCATCAATATATCTGACAGACACCATCATGAGCCAAATCCCCTTCACAAGTGCTCTGATATGCGGAGCTAAGCAGCACGTCCCCAGCTGCCATATACACAAATCCTCAACTGTGGAGGTAACTTAACCCCGGATCCCATAGAGCATTAACACTTGCCACACTGTGAATAAGCCGTCCCTCTATATTAGGGGAGAGATTATACCCACTTAGGCACATTCCCATAAATAGATAAGGGACTTAACCCAGGATCAGTGCTGTGGAGCAGACACAGCAACCCAAAGTGTGACAGACTCTCTGTTCTCCTGCCAGGGACCTGAGTGAGCGGTGTAAGACAGTGTAACTCGTTAACACTGGTTACCCAGGAACTTCCCTGTTACATCTGAATATAACGTTCAACCCCACACTCACTGAGCGACTTACGTGGTTACTGTAAAAACAAAACAAAAAAAATAATCCTCTCTTGAAGGGAAAATACCAATTGAAGGACTATCTTCTTCTAACACTTTCTCTGCCATCCTCTTATAGTGACGAAAGGCAAAGCATGACTGGGGGGGATAGGGGAAGTGGGATGGATATTTATAGCCTTTGGCTGGGGTGTCTTTGCCTCCTCCTGGTGGCCAGGTGTTGATATTCCCAACAGTAATGAATGAAGTTGTGAACTCTCCATGCCTTTGGAAAGAAATAAATAATAATAGTAATAATACAAAAAACAACAACAACAATAATATTATTACTATTATTATTGTTGTTATTGCTATTATTATTGTTATTATTGTTGTTATTGCTATTATTATTGTTATTATTGTTGTTATTGCTATTATTATTGTTGTTATTGCTATTATTATTGTTGTTGTTTTTACTATTATTGTTGTTATTGCTATTATTATTGTTGTTGTTTTTACTATTATTGTTGTTATTGCTATTATTATTGTTGTTATTGCTATTATTATTATTGTTGTTGTTATTAATATTATTATTGTTGTTGTTGTTATTACTTTTATTATTGTTGTTGTTGTTATTACTATTATTATTGTTGTTATTGCTATTATTATTATTGTTGTTGTTATTGCTATTATTATTGTTGTTATTGCTATTATTATTATTGTTGTTGTTATTACTATTATTATTGTTGTTGTTATTACTATTATTATTGTTGTTATTACTGTTGTTGTTGTTATTACTATTATTATTGTTGTTATTACTGTTGTTGTTGTTGTTGTTGTTATTACTATTATTATTGTTGTTATTACTGTTGTTGTTGTTGTTGTTGTTATTACTATTATTATTGTTGTTATAACTATTATTATTGTTGTTGTTATTACTATTATTATTGTTGTTATAACTATTATTATTGTTGTTGTTATTACTAATGTTGCTGTTGTTATTATTACTATTATTATTGTTGTTATTGCTATTATTATTATTGTTGTTGTTATTGCTATTATTATTGTTGTTATTGCTATTATTATTATTGTTGTTGTTATTACTATTATTATTGTTGTTATTACTGTTGTTGTTGTTGTTGTTGTTGTTATTACTATTATTATTGTTGTTATAACTATTATTATTGTTGTTGTTATTACTAATGTTGCTGTTGTTATTATTACTATTATTATTGTTGTTGTTGTTACTATTATTATTGTTGTTGTTGTTACTATTATTATTGTTGTTGTTATTACTGTTGTTGTTACTAATATTATTGTTATTACTATTTTTATTGTTGTTATTACTATTATTACAGTTGTTGGTGTTGTTATTACTATTATTGCTGTTATTACTATTGTTGTTATTATTACTATTATTGCTGTTATTACTATTGTTGTTGTTGTTATTATTACTATTGTTGATGCTGTTATTAACCCTTTGATGACCGGGTTCATTTGTCTACTTTGGAACAACGTTCCGATGTAAAAAAATTGAAATCCTGCGATCGTGCACACGATCACAAGATTTCAATGATGAGATTGGGTCAGGGGCGCGTCCCTGTGATGCTAGGGCATGCCCTCCAGACCGCGATCACATCATGGAAGCACCGTTCGTCACAACGGCACTAAAGACCAGTGTAATTATGACAGAATAGAACGGAATAACAGAGTTAAAAGGTTAAAACTGTTGTTGTTATTATTACTATTATTGTTGTTGTTGTTATTACTATTATTGTTGTTGTTACTATTATTGTTGTTGTTACTATTATTGTTGTTGTTATTATTACTATTGTTGTTACTATTACTATTGTTGTTACTATTACTATTGTTGTTGTTATTATTACTAATGTTGTTTTTGTTGTTATTATTACTACTAATAACAATAATGACGGTGCAAATAATAATAGTTATAAGAATAATGCTATTAGTAAAGAACGCACACTGACAGCATACAAGTTATTATAAAACATAAGCCATAAAGGCATACTGAAATACTCACATGTCTGGGGTCCTGAGGGTTGAGGGAATTTAAATAAGTCTCAAGGTCTTCAATCTCCTCCTGTTTTTTGTCCATTTCTGCCCTTTGCCGTTCCATCTGCCTTTCCAGCTCCTCCGCTTCCTTGCGAAGCTGATTTAACAACTGGATTTTTCTGCTCAGTTGCTCACGAAGTTTTTCCTTTTCTGCTTCAGAAATCTGAAAACAAAATTTCACATTATTAGCGCATCTGTGCAGCTACCACACATGATCAGGGACATCTCTTACAGTGCACATGTAACTGATGGGCAAGAGGCAGTACTGGCATGATGCAGAAGACACACAGGGATGGTATGTGACAGATGAACAGATGCAGAAGACACACAGGGATGGTATGTGACAGATGAACAGATGCAAGAGAAACAAGGGGACAGTATGTAACAGATGGGCAGATGCAGGAGAGACAAACAGGGATGTTATGTGACAGATGAACAGATGCAGAAGACACACAGGGACGGTAGGTGAAAGATGAACAGATGCAGGAGACACACAGGGACGGTATGCGACAGATGGGCAGATGCAGGAGAGACAAACAGGGATGTTATGTGACAGATGAACAGATGCAGAAGACACACAGGGACGGTAGGTGAAAGATGAACAGATGCAGGAGACACACAGGGACGGTATGCGACAGACGAGCAGATGCAGGAAAGACACACAGGGACGGTATGTGACAGATGAACAGAGGCAGAAGACACACAGGGACGGTAGGTGACAGATGAACAGATGCAGAAGACACACAGGGACGGTAGGTGACAGATGAACAGATGCAGGAGACACACAGGGACGGTATGCGACAGACGAGCAGATGCAGGAGACACACAGGGACGGTATGTGACAGATGAGCAGATGCAGGAGACACACAGGGACGGTATGTGACAGATGAACAGATGCAGGAGAGACACACAGGGACAGTATGTGACAGATGAGCAGATGCAGGAGACACACAGGGACGGTATGTGACAGATGAACAGATGCAGGAGACACACAGGGACGGTATGTGACAGATGAGCAGATGCAGGAGACACACAGGGACGGTATGTGACAGATGAACAGATGCAGGAGAGACACACAGGGACAGTATGTGACAGATGAGCAGATGCAGGAGACACACAGGGACGGTATGTGACAGATGAACAGATGCAGGAGACACACAGGGACGGTATGTGACAGATGAGCAGATGCAGGAGACACACAGGGATGGTATGTGACGGATGAGCAGATGCAGGAGACACACAGGGACGGTATGTGACAGATGAACAGATGCAGGAGAGACACACAGGGACAGTATGTGACAGATGAGCAGATGCAGGAGACACACAGGGACGGTATGTGACAGATGAACAGATGCAGGAGACACACAGGGACGGTATGTGACAGATGAGCAGATGCAGGAGACACACAGGGATGGTATGTGACAGATGAACAGATGCAGGAGACACACAGGGACGGCATGTGACAGATGAACAGATGCAGGAGACACACAGGGATGGTATGCGACAGATGAACAGATGCAGGAGAGACACAGGGATGGTATGTGACAGATGAACAGATGGAGACACACACGGACGGTATGTGACAGATGAACAGATGGAGACACACACGGACGGTATGTGACAGATGAACAGATGGAGACACACAGGGACGGTATGTGACAGATGAGCAGATGCAGGAGACACACAGGGATGGTATGTGACAGATGAGCAGATGCAGGAGACACACAGGGACGGTATGTGACAGATGAACAGATGCAGGAGAGACACACAGGGACAGTATGTGACAGATGAGCAGATGCAGGAGACACACAGGGATGGTATGTGACAGATGAACAGATGCAGGAGACACACAGGGACGGCATGTGACAGATGAACAGATGCAGGAGACACACAGGGATGGTATGCGACAGATGAACAGATGCAGGAGAGACACAGGGATGGTATGTGACAGATGAACAGATGGAGACACACACGGACGGTATGTGACAGATGAACAGATGGAGACACACACGGACGGTATGTGACAGATGAACAGATGGAGACACACACGGACGGTATGTGACAGATGAACAGATGGAGACACACATGGACGGTATGTGACAGATGAACAGATGGAGACACACAGGGACGGTATGCGACAGATGAGCAGATGCAGGAGAGACACAGGGATGGTATGTGACAGATGAACAGATGGAGACACACACGGACGGTATGTGACAGATGAACAGATGGAGACACACACGGACGGTATGTGACAGATGAACAGATGGAGACACACAGGGACGGTATGTGACAGATGAACAGATGGAGACACACAGGGACGGTATGTGACAGATGAATAGATGGAGACACACAGGGACGGTATGTGACAGATGAATAGATGGAGACACACATGGACGGTATGTGACAGATGAACAGATGGAGACACACAGGGACAGTATGTGACAGATGAGCAGATGCAAGAGACACAAGGGGACAGTATGTGACAAATTGGCAGATGCAGGAGAGACACACAGGGATGTTATGTGACAGATGAACAGATGCAGGAGACACACAGGGACGGTATGTGACAGATGAACAGATGCAGGAGAGAAACAGGGACAGTATGTGACAGATGAACAGATGCAGGAGACACACAGGGACGGTATGTGACAGATGAACAGATGCAGGAGAGACACACATGGACGGTATGTGACAGATGAACAGATGTAGTTGACACACACGGACGATATGTGACAGATGAACAGATACAGGAGACACACAGGGACGGTATGTGACAGACGAGCAGATGCAGGAGACACACACGGACAGTATGTGACAGATGAGCAGATGCAGGAGACACACAGGGACGGTATGTGACAGATGAGAAAATGCAGGAGACACACAGGGACAGTATGTGACAGATGAGCAGATGCAGGAGACACACAGGGACGGTATGTGACAGATGAGCAGATGCAGGAGACACACAGGGATGGTATGTGACAGATGAACAGATGCAGAAGACACACAGGGACGGTATGTGACAGATGAACAGATGCAGGAGAGACACATAGGGACGGCATGTGACAGATGAACAGATGCAGGAGACACACAGGGACGGTATGTGACAGATGAACAGATGCAGGAGACACACAGGGACAGTATGTGACAGATGAACAGATGCAGGAGACACACAGGGACGGTATGTGACAGATGAACAGATGCAGGAGACACACAGGGACGGTATGTGACAGATGAACATATGCAGGAGACACACAGGGACGGTATGTGACAGATGAACAGATGCAGGAGACACACAGGGACTGTATGTGACAGATGAACAGATGCAGGAGACACACAGGGACGGTATGTGACAGATGAACAGATGCAAGAGGCACACAGGGACGGTATGTGACAGATGAACAGATGCAGAAGACACACAGAGACGGTATGTGACAGATGAACAGATGCAGGAGACACACAGGGACGGTATGTGACAGATGAACAGATGCAGGAGAGACACACAGGGACGGTATGTGACAGATGAACAGATGCAGGAGACACACAGGGACGGTATGTGACAGATGAACAGATGCAGGAGACACACAGGGACGGTATGTGACAGATGAACAAATGCAGGAGACACACAGGGACGGTATGTGACAGATGAACAGATGCAGGAGACACACACAGGGACGGTATGTGACAGATGAACAGATGCAGGAGACACACACAGGGACGGTATGTGACAGATGAACAGATGCAGGAGACACACACAGGGACGGTATGTGACAGATGAACAGATGCAGGAGACACACAGGGACGGTATGTGACAGATGAACAGATGCAGGAGACACACACAGGGACGGTATGTGACAGATGAACAGATGCAGGAGACACACACAGGGACGGTATGTGACAGATGAACAAATGCAGGAGACACACAGGGACGGTATGTGACAGATGAACAGATGCAGGAGACACACAAGGACGGTATGTGACAGATGAACAGATGCAGGAGACACACACAGGGACGGTATGTGACAGACGAACAGATGCAGGAGAGACACACAGGGACGGTATGTGACAGATGAACAGATGCAGGAGACACACAGGGACGGTATGTGACAGATGAACAGATGCAGGAGACACACACAGGGACGGTATGTGACAGATGAACAAATGCAGGAGACACACAGGGACGGTATGTGACAGATGAACAGATGCAGGAGACACACACAGGGACGGTATGTGACAGATGAACAGATGCAGGAGACACACACAGGGACGGTATGTGACAGATGAACAAATGCAGGAGACACACAGGGACGGTATGTGACAGATGAACAGATGCAGGAGACACACACAGGGACGGTATGTGACAGATGAACAGATGCAGGAGACACACAGGGACGGTATGTGACAGATGAACAGATGCAGGAGACACACAGGGACAGTATGTGACAGATGAACAGATGCAGGAGACACACAGGGACGGTATGTGACAGATGAACAGATGCAGGAGACACACAGGGACGGTATGTGACAGATGAACAGATGCAGGAGACACACAGGGACGGTATGTGACAGATGAACAGATGCAGGAGACACACAGAGACGGTATGTGACAGATGAACAGATGCAGGAGAGACACATAGGGACGGTATGTGACAGATGAACAGATGCAGGAGAGACACATAGGGACGGCATGTGACAGATGAACAGATGCAGGAGACACACAGGGACGGTATGTCACAGATGAACAGATGCAGGAGACACACAGGGACGGTATGTGACAGATGAACAGATGCAGGAGACACACAGGGACGGTATGTGACAGACGAGCAGATGCAGGAGACACACAGGGACGGTATGTGACAGATGAACAGATGCAGGAGACACACACAGGGACGGTATGTGACAGATGAACAAATGCAGGAGACACACAGGGACGGTATGTGACAGATGAACAAATGCAGGAGACACACAGGGACGGTATGTGACAGATGAACAGATGCAGGAGACACACAGGGACGGTATGTGACAGATGAACAGATGCAGGAGACACACAGGGACGGTATGTGACAGATGAACAGATGCAGGAGACACACAGGGACGGTATGTGACAGATGAACAGATGCAGGAGACACACACAGGGACGGTATGTGACAGATGAACAGATGCAGGAGACACACAGGGACGGTATGTGACAGATGAACAGATGCAGGAGACACACACAGGGACGGTATGTGACAGATGAACAGATGCAGGAGACACACAGGGACGGTATGTGACAGATGAACAGATGCAGGAGACACACAGGGACAGTATGTGACAGATGAACAGATGCAGGAGACACACAGGGACGGTATGTGACAGATGAACAGATGCAGGAGACACACAGAGACGGTATGTGACAGATGAACAGATGCAGGAGATACACACAGGGACGGTATGTGACAGATGAACAGATGCAGGAGACACACAGGGACGGTATGTGACAGATGAACAGATACAGGAGACACACAGGGACAGTATGTGACAGATGAACAGATACAGGAGACACACAGGGACAGTATGTGACAGATGAACAGATGCAGGAGATACACACAGGGACGGTATGTGACAGATGAACAGATACAGGAGACACACAGGGACAGGTATGTGACAGATGAACAGATACAGGAGACACACAGGGACAGTATGTGACAGATGAACAGATGCAGAAGATACACACAGGGACGGTATGTGACAGATGAACAGATGCAGGAGACACACACGGACGGTATGTGACAGATGAACAGATGCAGGAGACACACAGGGACGGTATGTGACAGATGAACAGATAGCAGGAGACACACAGGGACGGTATGTGACAGATGAACAGATGCAGGAGACACACAGGGACGGTATGTGACAGATGAACAGATGCAGGAGACACACAGGGACTGTATGTGACAGATGAACAGATGCAGGAGACACACAGGGACGGTATGTGACAGATAAACAGATGCAGGAGACACACAGGGACGGTATGTGACAGATGAACAGATGCAGGAGACACACAGGGACGGTATGTGACAGATGAACAGATGCAGGAGACACACAGGGACGGTATGTGACAGATGAACAGATGCAGGAGACACAACAGGGACGGTATGTGACAGATGAACAGATGCAGGAGACACACACAGGGACGGTATGTGACAGATGAACAGATGCAGGAGACACCACAGGGACGGTATGTGACAGGATGAACAGATGCAGGAGACACACAGGGACAGTATGTGACAGATGAACAGATGCAGGAGACACTCAGGGACGGTATGTGACAGATGAACAGATGCAGGAGACACACAGAGACGGTATGTGACAGATGAACAGATGCAGGAGACAACACAGGGACGGTATGTGACAGATGAACAGATGCAGGAGACACACAGGGACGGTATGTGACAGATGAACAGATACAGGAGACACACAGGGACAGTATGTGACAGATGAACAGATACAGGAGACACACAGGGACAGTATGTGACAGATGAACAGATGCAGGAGATACACACAGGGACGGTATGTGACAGATGAACAGATACAGGAGACACACAGGGACAGTATGTGACAGATGAACAGATACAGGAGACACACAGGGACAGTATGTGACAGATGAACAGATGCAGAAGATACACACAGGGACGGTATGTGACAGATGAACAGATGCAGGAGACACACAGGGACGGTATGTGACAGATGAACAGATGCAGGAGACACACAGGGACGGTATGTGACAGATGAACAGATACAGGAGACACACAGGGACAGTATGTGACAGATGAACAGATGCAGGAGACACACAGGGACGGTGTGTGACAGATGAACAGAGGCAGAAGACACACAAGGACGGTATGTGACAGATGAACAAATGCAGGAGATACACACAGGGACGGTATGTGACAGATGAACAGATGCAGGAGATACACACAGGGACGGTATGTGACAGATGAACAGATGCAGGAGACACACAGGGACGGTATGTGACAGATGAACAGATGCAGGAGACACACAGGGACGGTATGTGACAGATGAACAGATACAGGAGACACACAGGGACAGTATGTGACAGATGAACAGATGCAGGAGACACACAGGGACGGTATGTGACAGATGAACAGATGCAGGAGACACACAGGGACGGTATGTGACAGATGAACAGATGCAGAAGACACACAGGGACGGTATGTGACAGATGAACAGATGCAGGAGACACACACAGGGACGGTATGTGACAGATGAACAGATGCAGAAGACACACAGGGACGGTATGTGACAGATGAACAGATGCAGGAGACACACACAAGGACGGTATGTGACAGATGAACAGATGCAGGAGAGAAACACGGACATCTCTCTAATTTCTGCTACCTTTTTCTGAGCCACTGCATCTTCCAAGCCTTTTAGCTCTTCAGTTGCTATTAAAATCTGCTGTTCCGCATGACGTATTTCTTGACGTAGTTCGTTTAGCTTTGCTTGTGCTGCAACAGAAAAGTAATATTAGATTCAGCATCACTGTAGGTAGCTTCTTACTACCCTGAAACTAGCAGCCGATACATAATGTTGTGCACGAGTACTGTTGCCTTGCTGTATGAACTGCACTCTTAAGCGGATGACTGGTGTATGTTGTGCACAAAACTACTGGAGGATGCGTGTGTGTAACAGAAATAATAATACAGCACATTTATTGTCTGGTGTGTGAGATCTGTACCTTTATCTCTAGATGTGAGTGTGTGTAACAGAAATAATAATACAGCACATTTATTGTCTGGTGTAGTGATCTGTACCATTTATCTCTTAGATGTGAGTTTGAGGTGGTGTGTAACATAAATAATAATACCAGCACATTTATGTGACTTGTGTGTGTGATCAGTACCTTTATCTCTAGATTGTTAGTTGTGTGTAACAGAAATAATAATACAGCACATTTATTGTCTGGTGTGTGAGATCTGTACCTTTATCTCTAGAAGTGAGTGTGTGTGTAACATAAATAATAATACAGCCACATTTATTGTCTCGGTGTGTGAGATCTGTACCTTTATCTCTAGATGTGAGTGTGTGTGTAACATAATAATAATACAGCACATTTATTGTCTGGTGTGTGAGATCTGTACCTTTATCTCTAGATGTGAGTGTGTGTGTAACATAAATAATAATACAGCACATTTATATGTCTGGTGTGTGAGATCTGTACCTTTATCTCTAGATGTGAGTGTGAGAGTGTAACATAAATACTAATACAGCACATTTATTGTCTGGTGTGTGTGAGATCTGTACCTTTATCTCTAGATGTGAGTGTGTGTGTGTAACAGAAATAATAATACAGCACATTTATTGTCTGGTGTGTGAGATCTGTACCTTTATCTCTAGATGTGAGTGTGTGTGTAACAGAAATAATAATACAGCACATTTATTGTCTGGTGTGTGAGATCTGTACCTTTATCTCTAGATGTGAGTGTGTGTGTAACATAAATAATAATACAGCACATTTATTGTCTGGTGTGTGAGATCTGTACCTTTATCTCTAGATGTGAGTGTGTGTGTAACATAAATAATAATACAGCACATTTATTGTCTGGTGTGTGAGATCTGTACCTTTATCTCTAGATGTGAGTGTGTGTGTAACATAAATAATAATACAGCACATTTATTGTCTGGTGTGTGAGATCTGTACCTTTATCTCTAGATGTGAGTGTGTGTGTAACATAAATAATAATACAGCACATTTATTGTCTGGTGTGTGTGATCTGTACCTTTATCTCTAGATGTGAGTGTGTGTGTAACATAAATAATAATACAGCACATTTATTGTCTGGTGTGTGAGATCTGTACCTTTATCTCTAGATGTGAGTGTGTGTGTAACATAAATAATAATACAGCACATTTATTGTCTGGTGTGTGAGATCTGTACCTTTATCTCTAGATGTGAGTGTGTGTGTAACATAA
>NW_026511053.1:0-55399 GCF_027579735.1 Bombina bombina | reverse complement strand
CGGTGCCGCAAAACTGTAAATATTAAATATTAAAAATTCTATTCAACATAAATTCCTAAAAAACAATTCAATATACCATAAATACAATGTTAAAATCACATACGTGAAAATGGGACTATTAGTAAACCCTGAAAATATAGTGAGAGGTGAACCGTATTATAAAAGTTATTAGAGATATTGGAAAAATATCAGCTCTCAATGTCCCTTTAAGTAACCTTTCAGCGATAGTATTAATGAGATTCTGGTTTGCTCCTGTTCCGGATAAAAGTAATGAAGTTGCAACATATAATAATATTCCAAATTGTTACATCAACTCAGCCCAGACTGATCTTTTCAATATTATTGCGTGTAAGATTTATCTAACAAGCTGGATAAGAATCTCAGCGATATTGGCAGGCTCTTATGCTTGCAGTTCTTACTTCTACTCACCAGGTACCCCTCGGTGTGACACAGTCCGGTTCCACTGTTAAATAACCGCCAGGCTATCTCTTTAACAGTTGGACCTTCCTCCTCAATGTGCGATAAAAGAAAGTCAGCAGCTTTTTCGTTTCAATAAAAGAAAAACTCCATATAGTATAATAGTCCGTTTGTAGAAGGTCAGTGCGCGCACTTATTTTGAAATAACCGCTCCTACCGTTCAACCAATCAGCCTTCCTTTTTGCTTTGTACTGATCCTGGCTTTTTGGTATACGGTTCTGGGAGCACAATAGTGGTTCATACGGGGCTCTCAATCAGCCTCTCCTTGCTTTGCACAAAGCTCACAGGTGCTGGGAAATCAGTTCATCCACGCGTATCGGCTCTCGTGGGGCCTTTGTCAAGATAACTGTTCCCATAGCTTCTCTCCTAATAAAGGCTGTAAAATTAACCCCTTAGTGTTCAAATAACTTAGATCATCAAAACGATCTCTTCCTTAATAGTTTTTCTTTTCAAATAGAATTGGTATCCTTATTCCTTTGTTGAAGAGTTTTCTAATTTGTATTCCAAACTTGCAAGGTTACTATCAGTGATAAACAATAAATGTATAATTATACATATATTGAAATTTAATGCATAACGTCCATCTCTTCACCCTAAATACAAATTGCAACTTTCACCACTTATAATCTTTTCAAATAAGGAGAAGATCAGTTAGTCAACTGGAATATCTCTTTTAAATATCAAAATGGATATAAATAAATTGATTTGTTACTGTGAGATTCAGTCTAAAAATAACATAATGATAGCTGAGAACCTTCAAACACCATTTTATATAAAGTATACTAAATAACAATAACCAACTCATATATAACACGTTATTAAGTTAAAATTCATATGTCATCGAAAATATAAAATATAATAAACAACCTTGGTTCCTGTATATACAAAAAATAATTTCAGTATATATTATAAAGCATTTCATTATATTCTAAAAATGTGTTTATATATCTAAAACAGAGAGGTATATATTGATTAAAATACTTAATGAGATAAAATTGAGGCAGACCAAAGAATATCACAAATTTAAAAAACTACAAAATCTGTAAAATTTAAAAACTCTAAAAAGACCAAGCAAAACAAAGTGCTAGGAATCAGGGATCGACTTCCATAGGCCATAATCAAATAAGTCTATTCAGATCAAGCTCACTATTCAAACCTGATGGATGTAACGTACCAAAATTATAAATCAGTTCTGCTTCTTGTCTAAGGAGCTTCCTCTCCATGTCTCCCCTTCTCCCATCTCCATGCACTTTTTTTATCCCCCAGTATTTCATACAATTTAAATTTCCCTGATGTTTTTCATCAAAATGTTTATATAGTGTTGTATCTTTCCTGTGATTTTCAATACTTAGGATATGCTCCCTAATCCTGTCTCTAAGTTTTCTACTTGTTTGACCGAGGTACAAAAGATTACAGTCACATTTAATGGCATAGATCACATTTTCATCTGAACATCTAATAATCCCATTAATTTTATATAATTTCCCTGTTTTACTTGATTCCAGACTTTTCAATTTGCTACTGTATTTACAAGACTTACATGAATGGCATGGGTAAAATCCCTCTATTTTATTCCCTTCAAGGTCCTTCATCCCTTTATTTACCATAGTCATTTTATTTCTCTTAAACTCGCTGGGAGCCAATAGATTTTTAAAATGTTGTGCTTTCTTATAGATAAATCTAGGGTTTCTGCTTATATTTGGGCCAATTAGAGGGTCTTTTAGCAGTAACTGCCAGTGTTTGTTAACCACTTTCTTGAAAAGTTTATGTTGAGACGAAAAGGTAGTGATTATTGGTATGTTTAATTCCTCATTACTTGTGTCATTAAAACTTTTCCTTTTCTGTTTATGTTTCTTTTTTAGTAGATCTTTTCTATCAACCTTTTTAATATCACTTGCCAGTTTTTCTATATTTTTGCTGTCATACCCTTTTTGTTTGAATCTATTAATAATAGTTTGTGATTGGCTATCATATTCCTCAGATTTTGTACAATTCTTTCTTACTCTTAATAGCTGCCCTTTGGGTATGTTCTTTTTCCAAGTATCGAGATGGTTACTCTCTGCATCTATATAATTGTTGGTATCCACTTTTTTAAAAAAGGTCCTAGTCACAAGTTCTCCAGCCATTACTTCAATTTCAATATCTAGAAAGCTTATTTTATTTGAACTGTATTCATACGTGAAAGTTAGGCCGTAGTTATTATTGTTCATATCCTCAATAAATTGGTCCAGTAGCTCAAAGTCCCCTTTCCACACGATAAACATGTCATCTATATAGCGCCTATAGAGCACAAGGTTCGCACCCCATGGGGATCTTCCAATAAATTCTTCCTCGAAGATCCCCATGAACAAATTCGCATAACTGGGTGCGAACCTTGTGCCCATAGCCGTCCCCTTTATTTGTAAATAATACCTTTCATCAAATTTGAAATCATTTTTATTTAAAATAAACCTTATACACTGCAAAATGAATTTACCTTGTTCTTTTAACATATTTTCATCTTTTTGTAAATAAGATTCTATTGCTCTTAGGCCTAAAAGGTGATCAATGTTGGTATATAACGCACTAACGTCACAAGTGACTAAAATCATATTCTGTTCCCATTTCACTGTCCCAATTTCATTTAAAAAGTGTGTTGAATCCAATAAAAATGAGGGTAGTTGTTTCACATATCCCTGCAGAAAGTAATCTATATATTGCGACAAATTAGAGGTTATACTTTCAATCCCAGATATTATGGGACGCCCTGGAGGTCTCTCTAGGTCCTTGTGGACCTTTGGGAGAAAGTAAAAGATTGGTGTCCTAAAAATTTTTACCAGCAAAAAATCATATTCAGTATCATTGATCAATTTCATCGATTTTGCATCATTAAGAAGTGTTTCTAGATGTTTAAAATAGATGTCACCCGGATCTCCATTTAGTTTTTTATATGTGGTGGTGTCATTTAGTAGCCTTTGTGCTTCTTCTAAATAATATATGCTATTCATGATCACTATCCCCCCACCTTTGTCCGCTTGTTTTATCACCAGATCTTTCCTTTTCTGTAATTCTTTTAGTAAACTTTTTTCTTTGAGGGACAGATTCCATTTAATACTTTTAGTGTCGGTTATATCTAATTCATCTAAGTCTTTTTTTATTGATTTCTCAAAAGACTCAATATAATTACCTTTTTCATGGCTTGGGAAAAAATTTGATTGTTTTCTAAATTCTGTCTGTATATAGCATTTTGATGCTGGATCTTTTTTCTCTTCTAAACTATTTTTTAAAACTGGATTTTTAATAAAATATTTTTTCAAGGTCAGTTTTCTGATAAATTGGTTTATATTAATAAGGTGTTCAAATTTGTTCATCTTAGATGAGGGGGCGAATGACAAGCCCTTGCTCAATATTGATTCTTGTTCTTTAGTTAGTGGAACGTTACTAATATTAAAAATTCCTTTGGTTACGGTCTCAGTTCCTATTTCTGGCAACTCCTCTCTAGGTTCTAATCTTCCCTTTCCTCTCCCTCTGTTCCCTCTCTTCTCCTTTTTCCTTTTGGAGGATCGTGGGTTCTCTCCCTGCCTACATCTAAAAAATCCTTGGAGGTGCTGGGTTGAGTGGTTCGATACTCTTTTGGGTCATTTTCTAATGCCTCATATCTATTATGTGTCGGTATTCTCCAATTATCTCGTTGTTGTTGTTGTTGTTTATCTCCTTTATATTCTGGTTTATTATTAGATTGACTCCATTGTTCATTTCTATTATACCACCCCCTTTCATTAAATGTTCCTCTCTGATTCCAACCCCTATAGTTGTTTTCTCTCCACGAATTTCTATGTTGGTTATCATTACCATTATAGTATTCTCTATCATGTCTAACATTTGTCTGATATCTTTCATTGAATCTAGATGAGTAATCATTATAACCCCTATAGGGTGTATGTTGGTTGGAATATCCCATATAATTAGGTTCCCATTTTACATGGTACTGACCCTGGTTTTCTCTATGGTTGTTGTATCTAGGTTTGTGATTTCTTCTGTCATAGTCTCCTTTCCACTGTTCTGTATTTCCCCTATAATCTCTCCTATTCTCTTCTCTATGGAAACTCCCTATATTATTTTCATAAGGATTAGTTCTCCTCTCATCTTCGTTAGATAATCTATTTGTCTCTGAATCTTGTTCTCCCACTACTTCTTTATTTTCTTTCCTTTTGCTAAACAAGGATGCATTTTTAGTCTCATTCATGTTACCCGTATTTTTATTTGTATTTGGTTCTAATTTGTAATCATCCTGGTCTCTCCGGTATTTGTACCATTTTGTTTTGAGTATATCCCCCTTAAGTTCTTGTAATTTATCAATTAATTCTCTTTCTTTATCTTTTGAAATCTCTTTTTTCTTACTTTATAAAAAGTTTTTTAGTTTCGTTATGTCTTCATTAATATTTTTTATAGCTAGTGTCCTGGCTTTAATAATTACTCTTATCAAGTCTAAAGAGGCTTTTTCAAGAATCTCATACCACTCTTCTTTATGTGCCTCATTTAGATCGAAAGTGCAGTCTTTTTGAGACGCAAACCTCTAGGGACCATATTTAAAGAGACATATTTTTCCATAAATTTTAGCTCAGTGCTAATTTTAAGTTCTTTCATCAATAGTCCCTCTAGATTCTCTAAACTTATATTATTGCAATTCTGAGTCCCATCAGTCCCTACAGAGTCTACCAAATGATTATCACTATTAACAGATTCATCTATTAAATTTAATAAGCTTTCTCTAGTTTTAAAAAGTTCCATTTTTAGATTTAAAATGAAAGAACTTAAAATTAGCACTGAGCTAAAATTTATGGAAAAATATGTCTCTTTAAATATGGTCCCTAGAGGTTTGCGTCTCAAAAAAGACTGCACTTTCGATCTAAATGAGGCACATAAAGAAGAGTGGTATGAGATTCTTGAAAAAGCCTCTTTAGACTTGATAAGAGTAATTATTAAAGCCAGGACACTAGCTATAAAAAATATTAATGAAGACATAACGAAACTAAAAAACTTTTTAGAAAGTAAGAAAAAAGAGATTTCAAAAGATAAAGAAAGAGAATTAATTGATAAATTACAAGAACTTAAGGGGGATATACTCAAAACAAAATGGCACAAATACCGGAGAGACCAGGATGATTACAAATTAGAACCAAATACAAATAAAAATACGGGTAACATGAATGAGACTAAAAATGCATCCTTGTTTAGCAAAAGGAAAGAAAATAAAGAAGTAGTGGGAGAACAAGATTCAGAGACAAATAGATTATCTAACGAAGATGAGAGGAGAACTAATCCTTATGAAAATAATATAGGGAGTTTCCATAGAGAAGAGAATAGGAGAGATTATAGGGGAAATACAGAACAGTGGAAAGGAGACTATGACAGAAGAAATCACAAACCTAGATACAACAACCATAGAGAAAACCAGGGTCAGTACCATGTAAAATGGGAACCTAATTATATGGGATATTCCAACCAACATACACCCTATAGGGGTTATAATGATTACTCATCTAGATTCAATGGAAGATATCAGACAAATGTTAGACATGATAGAGAATACTATAATGGTAATGATAACCAACATAGAAATTCGTGGAGAGAAAACAACTATAGGGGTTGGAATCAGAGAGGAACATTTAATGAAAGGGGATGGTATAATAGAAATGAACAATGGAGTCAATCTAATAATAAACCAGAATATAAAGGAGATAAACAACAACAACAACAACGAGATAATTGGAGAATACCGACACATAATAGATATGAGGCATTAGAAAATGACCCAAAAGAGTATCGAACCACTCAACCCAGCACCTCCAAGGATTTTTTAGATGTAGGCAGGGAGAGAACCCACGATCCTCCAAAAGGAAAAAGGAGAAGAGAGGGAACAGAGGGAGAGGAAAGGGAAGATTAGAACCTAGAGAGGAGTTGCCAGAAATAGGAACTGAGACCGTAACCAAAGGAATTTTTAATATTAGTAACGTTCCACTAACTAAAGAACAAGAATCAATATTGAGCAAGGGCTTGTCATTCGCCCCCTCATCTAAGATGAACAAATTTGAACACCTTATTAATATAAACCAATTTATCAGAAAACTGACCTTGAAAAAATATTTTATTAAAAATCCAGTTTTAAAAAATAGTTTAGAAGAGAAAAAAGATCCAGCATCAAAATGCTATATACAGACAGAATTTAGAAAACAATCAAATTTTTCCCAAGCCATGAAAAAGGTAATTATATTGAGTCTTTTGAGAAATCAATAAAAAAAGACTTAGATGAATTAGATATAACCGACACTAAAAGTATTAAATGGAATCTGTCCCTCAAAGAAAAAAGTTTACTAAAAGAATTACAGAATAGGAAAGATCTGGTGATAAAACAAGCGGACAAAGGTGGGGGGATAGTGATCATGAATAGCATATATTATTTAGAAGAAGCACAAAGGCTACTAAATGACACCACCACATATAAAAAACTAAATGGAGATCCGGGTGACATCTATTTTAAACATCTAGAAACACTTCTTAATGATGCAAAATCGATGAAATTGATCAATGATACTGAATATGATTTTTTGCTGGTAAAAATTTTTAGGACACCAATCTTTTACTTTCTCCCAAAGGTCCACAAGGACCTAGAGAGACCTCCAGGGCGTCCCATAATATCTGGGATTGAAAGTATAACCTCTAATTTGTCGCAATATATAGATTACTTTCTGCAGGGATATGTGAAACAACTACCCTCATTTTTATTGGATTCAACACACTTTTTAAATGAAATTGGGACAGTGAAATGGGAACAGAATATGATTTTAGTCACTTGTGACGTTAGTGCGTTATATACCAACATTGATCACCTTTTAGGCCTAAGAGCAATAGAATCTTATTTACAAAAAGATGAAAATATGTTAAAAGAACAAGGTAAATTCATTTTGCAGTGTATAAGGTTTATTTTAAATAAAAATTATTTCAAATTTGATGAAAGGTATTATTTACAAATAAAGGGGACGGCTATGGGCACAAGGTTCGCACCCAGTTATGCGAATTTGTTCATGGGGATCTTCGAGGAAGAATTTATTGGAAGATCCCCGTGGGGTGCGAACCTTGTGCTCTATAGGCGCTATATAGATGACATGTTTATCGTGTGGAAAGGGGACTTTGAGCTACTGGACCAATTTATTGAGGATATGAACAATAATAACTACGGCCTAACTTTCACGTATGAATACAGTTCAAATAAAATAAGCTTTCTAGATATTGAAATTGAAGTAATGGCTGGAGAACTTGTGACTAGGACCTTTTTTAAAAAAGTGGATACCAACAATTATATAGATGCAGAGAGTAACCATCTCGATACTTGGAAAAAGAACATACCCAAAGGGCAGCTATTAAGAGTAAGAAAGAATTGTACAAAATCTGAGGAATATGATAGCCAATCACAAACTATTATTAATAGATTCAAACAAAAAGGGTATGACAGCAAAAATATAGAAAAACTGGCAAGTGATATTAAAAAGGTTGATAGAAAAGATCTACTAAAAAAGAAACATAAACAGAAAAGGAAAAGTTTTAATGACACAAGTAATGAGGAATTAAACATACCAATAATCACTACCTTTTCGTCTCAACATAAACTTTTCAAGAAAGTGGTTAACAAACACTGGCAGTTACTGCTAAAAGACCCTCTAATTGGCCCAAATATAAGCAGAAACCCTAGATTTATCTATAAGAAAGCACAACATTTTAAAAATCTATTGGCTCCCAGCGAGTTTAAGAGAAATAAAATGACTATGGTAAATAAAGGGATGAAGGACCTTGAAGGGAATAAAATAGAGGGATTTTACCCATGCCATTCATGTAAGTCTTGTAAATACAGTAGCAAATTGAAAAGTCTGGAATCAAGTAAAACAGGGAAATTATATAAAATTAATGGGATTATTAGATGTTCAGATGAAAATGTGATCTATGCCATTAAATGTGACTGTAATCTTTTGTACCTCGGTCAAACAAGTAGAAAACTTAGAGACAGGATTAGGGAGCATATCCTAAGTATTGAAAATCACAGGAAAGATACAACACTATATAAACATTTTGATGAAAAACATCAGGGAAATTTAAATTGTATGAAATACTGGGGGATAAAAAAAGTGCATGGAGATGGGAGAAGGGGAGACATGGAGAGGAAGCTCCTTAGACAAGAAGCAGAACTGATCTATAATTTTGGTACGTTACATCCATCAGGTTTGAATAGTGAGCTTGATCTGAATAGACTTATTTGATTATGGCCTATGGAAGTCGATCCCTGATTCCTAGCACTTTGTTTTGCTTGGTCTTTTTAGAGTTTTTAAATTTTACAGATTTTGTAGTTTTTTAAATTTGTGATATTCTTTGGTCTGCCTCAATTTTATCTCATTAAGTATTTTAATCAATATATACCTCTCTGTTTTAGATATATAAACACATTTTTAGTATATAATGAAATACTTTATAATATATACTGAAATTATTTTTTGTATATACAGGAACCAAGGTTGTTTATTATATTTTATATTTTCGATGACATATGAATTTTAACTTAATAACGTGTTATATATGAGTTGGTTATTGTTATTTAGTATACTTTATATAAAATGGTGTTTGAAGGTTCTCAGCTATCATTATGTTATTTTTAGACTGAATCTCACAGTAACAAATCAATTTATTTATATCCATTTTGATATTTAAAAGAGATATTCCAGTTGACTAACTGATCTTCTCCTTATTTGAAAAGATTATAAGTGGTGAAAGTTGCAATTTGTATTTAGGGTGAAGAAATGGACGTTATGCATTAAATTTCAATATATGTATAATTATACATTTATTGTTTATCACTGATAGTAACCTTGCAAGTTTGGAATACAAATTAGAAAACTCTTCAACAAAGGAATAAGGATACCAATTCTATTTGAAAAGAAAAACTATTAAGAAAGAGATCGTTTTGATGATCTAAGTTATTTGAACACTAAGGGGTTAATTTTACAGCCTTTATTAGGAGAGAAGCTATGGGAACAGTTATCTTGACAAAGGCCCCACGAGAGCCGATACGCGTGGATGAACTGATTTCCCAGCACCTGTGAGCTTTGTGCAAAGCAAGGAGAGGCTGATTGAGAGCCCCGTATGAACCACTATTGTGCTCCCAGAACCGTATACCAAAAAGCCAGGATCAGTACAAAGCAAAAAGGAAGGCTGATTGGTTGAACGGTAGGAGCGGTTATTTCAAAATAAGTGCGCGCACTGACCTTCTACAAACGGACTATTATACTATATGGAGTTTTTCTTTTATTGAAACGAAAAAGCTGCTGACTTTCTTTTATCGCACATTGAGGAGGAAGGTCCAACTGTTAAAGAGATAGCCTGGCGGTTATTTAACAGTGGAACCGGACTGTGTCACACCGAGGGGTACCTGGTGAGTAGAAGTAAGAACTGCAAGCATAAGAGCCTGCCAATATCGCTGAGATTCTTATCCAGCTTGTTAGATAAATCTTACACGCAATAATATTGAAAAGATCAGTCTGGGCTGAGTTGATGTAACAATTTGGAATATTATTATATGTTGCAACTTCATTACTTTTATCCGGAACAGGAGCAAACCAGAATCTCATTAATACTATCGCTGAAAGGTTACTTAAAGGGACATTGAGAGCTGATATTTTTCCAATATCTCTAATAACTTTTATAATACGGTTCACCTCTCACTATATTTTCAGGGTTTACTAATAGTCCCATTTTCACGTATGTGATTTTAACATTGTATTTATGGTATATTGAATTGTTTTTTAGGAATTTATGTTGAATAGAATTTTTAATATTTAATATTTACAGTTTTGCGGCACCGGTGCAATTCTTACTTGATATGTTCTAATGTTTTACCACTCTATGTATTACTAATAAATTATTGCCACTTATATAATATATCTGCCTTTTTAGAATTATTACCTATTGAGTTCAGAGCTGAGATAGCTTGGTAATATTAATACATTAATAATGTTTTTTCACAATAAGCGCTATTACCTGTCATGTAGTGCTACAGATACTACCTAGGTATCTCGATAACACACAATATTATACATTAGCAAGAGCACTAGATAACAGCTCTATTACCTGTCATGTAGTGCTACAGATACTACCTAGGTATTTCTATAACACACAATATTATACATTAGCAAGAGCACTAGATAACAGCACTATTACCTGTCATGTAGTGCTACAGATACTACCTAGGTATCTCTATAACACACAATATTATACATTAGCAAGAGCACTAGATAACAGCACTATTACCTGTCATGTAGTGCTACAGATGCTACCTAGGTATCTCTATAACACACAATATTATACATTAGCAATAGCACTAGATAACAGCACTATTACCTGTCATGTAGTGCTACAGATACTACCTAGGTATCTCTATAACACAATATTATACATTAGCAAGAGCACTAGATAACAGCACTATTACCTGTCATGTAGTGCTACAGATACTACCTAGGTATCTCTATAACACAATATTATACATTAGCAAGAGCACTAGATAACAGCACTATTACCTGTCATGTAGTGCTACAGATGCTACCTAGGTATCTCTATAACACAATATTATACATTAGCAAGATCACTAGATAACAGCACTATTACCTGTCATGTAGTGCTACAGATACTACCTAGGTATCTCTATAACACACAATATTATACATTAGCAAGAGCACTAGATAACAGCACTATTACCTGTCATGTAGTGCTACAGATACTACCTAGGTATCTTGATAACACACAATAATATACATTAGCAAGAGCACTAGATAACAGCACTATTACCTGTCATGTAGTGCTACAGATACTACCTAGGTATCTCTATAACACAATATTATACATTAGCAAGAGCACTAGATAACAGCACTATTACCTGTCATGTAGTGCTACAGATACTATCTAGGTATCTCTATAGCACAATATTATACAGTAGCAAGAGCACTAGATAAGAGCACTATTACCTGTCATGTAGTGCTACAGATACTACCTAGGTATCTCTATAACATATAATATTATACATTAGCAAGAACACTAGATAACAGCACTATTACCTGTCATGTAGTGGTACAGATACTACCTAGGTATCTCTATAACACATAATATTATACATTAGCAAGAACACTAGATAACAGCACTATTACCTGTCATATAGTGCTACAGATACTACCTAGGTATCTCTATAACACAATATTATACATTAGCAAGATCACTAGATAACAGCACTATTACCTGTCATGTAGTGCTACAGATACTACCTAGGTATCTCTATAACATAATATTATACATTAGCAAGAGCACTAGATAACAGCACTATTACCTGTCATGTAGTGCTACAGATGCTACCTAGGTATCTCTATAACATAATATTATACATTAGCAAGAGCACTAGATAACAGCACTATTACCTGTCATGTAGTGCTACAGATACTACCTATGTATCTCTATAACACACAATATTATACATTAGCAAGAGCACTAGATAACAGCACTATTACCTGTCATGTAGTGCTTCAGATGCTACCTAGGTATCTCTATAACACACAATATTATACATTAGCAAGAGCACTAGATAACAGCACTATTACCTGTCATGTAGTGCTACAGATACTACATAGGTATCTCTATAACACACAATATTATACATTAGCAAGAGCACTAGATAACAGCACTATTACCTGTCATGTAGTGCTACAGATACTACCTAGGTATCTCTATAACACACAATATTATACATTAGCAAGAGCACTAGATAACAGCACTATTACCTGTCATGTAGTGCTACAGATACTACCTAGGTATCTCTATAACACAATATTATACATTAGCAAGAGCACTAGATAACAGCACTATTACCTGTCATGTAGTGCTACAGATACTACATAGGTATCTCTATAACACACAATATTATACATTAGCAAGAGCACTAGATAACAGCACTATTACCTGTCATGTAGTGCTACAGATATTACCTAGGTATCTCTATAACACAATATTATACATTAGCAAGAGCACTAGATAACAGCACTATTACCTGTCATGTAGTGCTACAGATACTACCTAGGTATCTCTATAACACAATATTATACATTAGCAAGAGCACTAGATAACAGCACTATTACCTGTCATGTAGTGCTACAGATACTACCTAGGTATCTCTATAACACAATATTATACATTATCAAGATCACTAGATAACAGCACTATTACCTGTCATGTAGTGCTGCAGATACTACCTAGGTATCTCTATAACACATAATATTATACATTAGCAAGAGCACTAGATAACAGCACTATTACCTGTCATGTAGTGCTACAGATACTACCTAGGTATCTCTATAACACATAATATTATACATTAGCAAGAGCACTAGATATCAGCACTATTACCTGTCATGTAGTGCTACAGATACTACCTAGGTATCTCTATAACACAATATTATACATTAGCAAGAGCACTATATAACAGCACTATTACCTGTCATGTAGTGCTACAGATACTACATAGGTATCTCTATAACACACAGTATTATACATTAGCAAGAGCACTAGATAACAGCACTATTACCTGTCATGTAGTGCTACAGATACTTCCTAGGTATCTCTATAACACAATATTATACATTAGCAAGATCACTAGATAACAGCACTATTACCTGTCATGTAGTGCTACATATACTACCTAGGTATCTCTATAACACAATATTATACATTAGCAAGATCACTAGATAACAGCACTATTACCTGTCATGTAGTGCTACAGATACTACCTAGGTATCTCTATAACATAATATTATACATTAGCAAGAGCACTAGATAACAGCACTATTACCTGTCATGTAGTGCTACAGATGCTACCTAGGTATCTCTATAACATAATATTATACATTAGCAAGAGCACTAGATAACAGCACTATTACCTGTCATGTAGTGCTACAGTTAATACCTAGGTATCTCTATAACACACAATATTATACATTAGCAAGAGCACTAGATAACAGCACTATTACCTGTCATGTAGTGCTACAGATACTACCTAGGTATCTCTATAACACACAATATTATACATTAGCAAGAACACTAGATAACAGCACTATTACCTGTCATGTAGTGCTACAGATACTACCTAGGTATCTCTATAACACACAATATTATACATCAGCAAGAGCACTAGATAACAGCACTATTACCTGTCATGTAGTGCTACAGATACTACCTAGGTATCTCTATAACACACAATATTATACATTAGCAAGAGCACTAGATAACAGCACTATTACCTGCCCTGTAGTGCTACAGATACTACCTAGGTATATCTATAACATATAATATTATACATTAGCAAGAGCACTAGATAACAGCACTATTACCTGTCATGTAGTGCTACAGATACTACCTAGGTATCTCTATAACACACAATATTATACATTAGCAAAAGCACTAGATAACAGCACTATTATCTGTCATGTAGTGCTACAGATACTACCTAGGTATCTCTATAACACACAATATTATACATTAGCAAGAGCACTAGATAACAGCACTATTACCTGTCATGTAGTGCTACAGATGCTACCTAGGTATCTCTATAACACAATATTATACATTAGCAAGAGCACTAGATAACAGCACAATTACCTGTCATGTAGTGCTACAGATACTACCTAGGTATCTCTATAACACAATATTATACATTAGCAAGAGCACTAGATAACAGCACTATTACCTGTCATGTAGTGCTACAGATATTACCTAGGTATCTCTATAACACAATATTATACATTATCAAGATCACTAGATAACAGCACTATTACCTGTCATGTAGTGCTACAGATACTACCTAGGTATCTCTATAACACATAATATTATACATTAGCAATTGCACTAGATAACAGCACTATTACCTGTCATGTAGTGCTACAGATACTACCTAGGTATCTCTATAACACATAATATTATACATTAGCAAGAGCACTAGATATCAGCACTATTACCTGTCATGTAGTGCTACAGATACTACCTAGGTATCTCTATAACACAATATTATACATTAGCAAGAGCACTATATAACAGCAGTATTACCTGTCATGTAGTGCTACAGATACTACATAGGTATCTCTATAACACACAATATTATACATTAGCAAGAGCACTAGATAACAGCACTATTACCTGTCATGTAGTGCTACAGATGCTACCTAGGTATCTCTATAACATAATATTATACATTAGCAAGAGCACTAGATAACAGCACTATTACCTGTCATGTAGTGCTACAGTTAATACCTAGGTATCTCTATAACACACAATATTATACATTAGCAAGAGCACTAGATAACAGCACTATTACCTGTCATGTAGTGCTACAGATACTACCTAGGTATCTCTATAACACACAATATTATACATTAGCAAGAACACTAGATAACAGCACTATTACCTGTCATGTAGTGCTACAGATACTACCTAGGTATCTCTATAACACACAATATTATACATCAGCAAGAGCACTAGATAACAGCACCATTACCTGTCATGTAGTGCTACAGATACTACCTAGGTATCTCTATAACACACAATATTATACATTAGAAAGAGCACTAGATAACAGCACTATTACCTTTCATGTAGTGCTACAGACACTACCTAGGTATCTCTATAACACACAATATTATACATTAGCAAGAGCACTAGATAACAGCACTATTATCTGTCATGTAGTGCTACAGATACTACCTAGGTATCTCTATAACACACAATATTATACATTAGCAAGAGCACTAGATAACAGCACTATTACCTGTCATGTAGTGCTACAGATGCTACCTAGGTATCTCTATAACACAATATTATACATTAGCAAGAGCACTAGATAACAGCACAATTACCTGTCATGTAGTGCTACAGATACTACCTAGGTATCTCTATAACACAATATTATACATTAGCAAGAGCACTAGATAACAGCACTATTACCTGTCATGTAGTGCTACAGATACTATCTAGGTATCTCTATAACACAATATTATACAGTAGCAAGAGCACTAGATAAGAGCACTATTACCTGTCATGTAGTGCTACAGATACTACCTAGGTATCTCTATAACGCACAATATTATACATTAGCAAGAGCACTAGATAACAGCACCATTACCTGTCATGTAGTGATATAGATACTACCTAGGTATCTCTATAACACACAATATTATACATTAGAAAGAGCACTAGATAACAGCACTATTACCTTTCATGTAGTGCTACAGACACTACCTAGGTATCTCTATAACACACAATATTATACATTAGCAAGAGCACTAGATAACAGCACTATTACCTGTCATGTAGTGCTACAGATACTACCTAGGTATCTCTATAACACACAATATTATACATTAGCAAAAGCACTAGATAACAGCACTATTATCTGTCATGTAGTGCTACAGATACTACCTAGGTATCTCTATAACACACAATATTATACATTAGCAAGAGCACTAGATAACAGCACTATTACCTGTCATGTAGTGCTACAGATGCTACCTAGGTATCTCTATAACACAATATTATACATTAGCAAGAGCACTAGATAACAGCACTATTACCTGTCATGTAGTGCTACAGATGGTACCTAGGTATCTCTATAACACACAATATTATACATTAGCAAGAGCACTAGATAACAGCACTATTACCTGTCATGTAGTGCTACAGATGCTACCTAGGTAACTCTATAACACACAATATTATACATTAGCAAGAGCACTAGATAACAGCACTATTACCTGTCATGTAGTGCTACAGATACTACCTAGGTATCTCTATAACACAATATTATACATTAGCAAGAGCACTAGATAACAGCACTATTACCTGTCATGTAGTGCTACAGATACTACCTAGGTATCTCTATAACACAATATTATACATTAGCAAGAGCACTAGATAACAGCACTATTACCTGTCATGTAGTGCTACAGATACTACCTAGGTATCTCTATAACACAATATTATACATTATCAAGATCACTAGATAACAGCACTATTACCTGTCATGTAGTGCTACAGATACTACCTAGGTATCTCTATAACACATAATATTATACATTAGCAAGAGCACTAGATAACAGCACTATTACCTGTCATGTAGTGCTACAGATACTACCTAGGTATCTCTATAACACATAATATTATACATTAGCAAGAGCACTAGATATCAGCACTATTACCTGTCATGTAGTGCTACAGATACTACCTAGGTATCTCTATAACACAATATTATACATTAGCAAGAGCACTAGATAACAGCACTATTACCTGTCATGTAGTGCTACAGATACTACATAGGTATCTCTATAACACACAATATTATACATTAGCAAGAGCACTAGATAACAGCACTATTACCTGTCATGTAGTGCTACAGATACTACCTAGGTATCTCTATAACACAATATTATACATTAGCAAGAGCACTATATAACAGCAGTATTACCTGTCATGTAGTGCTACAGATACTACATAGGTATCTCTATAACACACAATATTATACATTAGCAAGAGCACTAGATAACAGCACTATTACCTGTCATGTAGTGCTACAGTTAATACCTAGGTATCTCTATAACACACAATATTATACATTAGCAAGAGCACTAGATAACAGCACTATTACCTGTCATGTAGTGCTACAGATACTACCTAGGTATCTCTATAACACACAATATTATACATTAGCAAGAACACTAGATAACAGCACTATTACCTGTCATGTAGTGCTACAGATACTACCTAGGTATCTCTATAACACACAATATTATACATCAGCAAGAGCACTAGATAACAGCACTATTACCTGTCATGTAGTGCTACAGATACTACCTAGGTATCTCTATAACACACAATATTATACATTAGCAAGAGCACTAGATAACAGCACTATTACCTGCCCTGTAGTGCTACAGATACTACCTAGGTATATCTATAACATATAATATTATACATTAGCAAGAGCACTAGATAACAGCACTATTACCTGTCATGTAGTGCTACAGATACTACCTAGGTATCTCTATAACGCACAATATTATACATTAGCAAGAGCACTAGATAACAGCACCATTACCTGTCATGTAGTGCTATAGATACTACCTAGGTATCTCTATAACACACAATATTATACATTAGAAAGAGCACTAGATAACAGCACTATTACCTGTCATGTAGTGCTACAGACACTACCTAGGTATCTCTATAACACACAATATTATACATTAGCAAGAGCACTAGATAACAGCACTATTACCTGTCATGTAGTGCTACAGATACTACCTAGGTATCTCTATAACACACAATATTATACATTAGCAAAAGCACTAGATAACAGCACTATTATCTGTCATGTAGTGCTACAGATACTACCTAGGTATCTCTATAACACACAATATTATACATTAGCAAGAGCACTAGATAACAGCACTATTACCTGTCATGTAGTGCTACAGATGCTACCTAGGTATCTCTATAACACAATATTATACATTAGCAAGAGCACTAGATAACAGCACTATTACCTGTCATGTAGTGCTACAGATACTACCTAGGTATCTCTATAACACAATATTATACATTAGCAAGAGCACTAGATAACAGCACTATTACCTGTCATGTAGTGCTACAGATACTACATAGGTATCTCTATAACACACAATATTATACATTAGCAAGAGCACTAGATAACAGCACTATTACCTGTCATGTAGTGCTACAGATATTACCTAGGTATCTCTATAACACAATATTATACATTAGCAAGAGCACTAGATAACAGCACTATTACCTGTCATGTAGTGCTACAGATACTACATAGGTATCTCTATAACACACAATATTATACATTAGCAAGAGCACTAGATAACAGCACTATTACCTGTCATGTAGTGCTACAGATATTACCTAGGTATCTCTATAACACAATATTATACATTAGCAAGAGCACTAGATAACAGCACAATTACCTGTCATGTAGTGCTACAGATACTACCTAGGTATCTCTATAACACAATATTATACATTAGCAAGAGCACTAGATAACAGCACTATTACCTGTCATGTAGTGCTACAGATACTACCTAGGTATCTCTATAACACAATATTATACATTATCAAGATCACTAGATAACAGCACTATTACCTGTCATGTAGTGCTACAGATACTACCTAGGTATCTCTATAACACATAATATTATACATTAGCAAGAGCACTAGATAACAGCACTATTACCTGTCATGTAGTGCTACAGATACTACCTAGGTATCTCTATAACACATAATATTATACATTAGCAAGAGCACTAGATATCAGCACTATTACCTGTCATGTAGTGCTACAGATACTACCTAGGTATCTCTATAACACAATATTATACATTAGCAAGAGCACTAGATAACAGCACTATTACCTGTCATGTAGTGCTACAGATACTACATAGGTATCTCTATAACACACAATATTATACATTAGCAAGAGCACTAGATAACAGCACTATTACCTGTCATGTAGTGCTACAGTTAATACCTAGGTATCTCTATAACACAATATTATACATTAGCAAGAGCACTAGATAACAGCACAATTACCTGTCATGTAGTGCTACAGATACTACCTAGGTATCTCTATAACACAATATTATACATTAGCAAGAGCACTAGATAACAGCACTATTACCTGTCATGTAGTGCTACAGATACTACCTAGGTATCTCTATAACACAATATTATACATTATCAAGATCACTAGATAACAGCACTATTACCTGTCATGTAGTGCTACAGATACTACCTAGGTATCTCTATAACACATAATATTATACATTAGCAAGAGCACTAGATAACAGCACTATTACCTGTCATGTAGTGCTACAGATACTACCTAGGTATCTCTATAACACATAATATTATACATTAGCAAGAGCACTAGATATCAGCACTATTACCTGTCATGTAGTGCTACAGATACTACCTAGGTATCTCTATAACACAATATTATACATTAGCAAGAGCACTAGATAACAGCACTATTACCTGTCATGTAGTGCTACAGATACTACATAGGTATCTCTATAACACACAATATTATACATTAGCAAGAGCACTAGATAACAGCACTATTACCTGTCATGTAGTGCTACAGATACTACCTAGGTATCTCTATAACACAATATTATACATTAGCAAGAGCACTATATAACAGCAGTATTACCTGTCATGTAGTGCTACAAATACTACATAGGTATCTCTATAACACACAATATTATACATTAGCAAGAGCACTAGATAACAGCACTATTACCTGTCATGTAGTGCTACAGTTAATACCTAGGTATCTCTATAACACACAATATTATACATTAGCAAGAGCACTAGATAACAGCACTATTACCTGTCATGTAGTGCTACAGATACTACCTAGGTATCTCTATAACACACAATATTATACATTAGCAAGAACACTAGATAACAGCACTATTACCTGTCATGTAGTGCTACAGATACTACCTAGGTATCTCTATAACACACAATATTATACATCAGCAAGAGCACTAGATAACAGCACTATTACCTGTCATGTAGTGCTACAGATACTACCTAGGTATCTCTATAACACACAATATTATACATTAGCAAGAGCACTAGATAACAGCACTATTACCTGCCCTGTAGTGCTACAGATACTACCTAGGTATATCTATAACATATAATATTATACATTAGCAAGAGCACTAGATAACAGCACTATTACCTGTCATGTAGTGCTACAGATACTACCTAGGTATCTCTATAACGCACAATATTATACATTAGCAAGAGCACTAGATAACAGCACCATTACCTGTCATGTAGTGCTATAGATACTACCTAGGTATCTCTATAACACACAATATTATACATTAGAAAGAGCACTAGATAACAGCACTATTACCTTTCATGTAGTGCTACAGACACTACCTAGGTATCTCTATAACACACAATATTATACATTAGCAAGAGCACTAGATAACAGCACTATTACCTGTCATGTAGTGCTACAGATACTACCTAGGTATCTCTATAACACACAATATTATACATTAGCAAAAGCACTAGATAACAGCACTATTATCTGTCATGTAGTGCTACAGATACTACCTAGGTATCTCTATAACACACAATATTATACATTAGCAAGAGCACTAGATAACAGCACTATTACCTGTCATGTAGTGCTACAGATGCTACCTAGGTATCTCTATAACACAATATTATACATTAGCAAGAGCACTAGATAACAGCACTATTACCTGTCATGTAGTGCTACAGATACTACCTAGGTATCTCTATAACACAATATTATACATTAGCAAGAGCACTAGATAACAGCACTATTACCTGTCATGTAGTGCTACAGATACTACATAGGTATCTCTATAACACACAATATTATACATTAGCAAGAGCACTAGATAACAGCACTATTACCTGTCATGTAGTGCTACAGATATTACCTAGGTATCTCTATAACACAATATTATACATTAGCAAGAGCACTAGATAACAGCACTATTACCTGTCATGTAGTGCTACAGATACTACCTAGGTATCTCTATAACACACAATATTATACATTAGCAAGAGCACTAGATAACAGCACTATTACCTGCCCTGTAGTGCTACAGATACTACCTAGGTATCTCTATAACACACAATATTATACATTAGCAAGAGCACTAGATAACAGCACTATTACCTGCCCTGTAGTGCTACAGATACTACCTAGGTATATCTATAACATATAATATTATACATTAGCAAGAGCACTAGATAACAGCACTATTACCTGTCATGTAGTGCTACAGATACTACCTAGGTATCTCTATAACGCACAATATTATACATTAGCAAGAGCACTAGATAACAGCACCATTACCTGTCATGTAGTGCTATAGATACTACCTAGGTATCTCTATAACACACAATATTATACATTAGAAAGAGCACTAGATAACAGCACTATTACCTTTCATGTAGTGCTACAGACACTACCTAGGTATCTCTATAACACACAATATTATACATTAGCAAGAGCACTAGATAACAGCACTATTACCTGTCATGTAGTGCTACAGATACTACCTAGGTATCTCTATAACACACAATATTATACATTAGCAAAAGCACTAGATAACAGCACTATTATCTGTCATGTAGTGCTACAGATACTACCTAGGTATCTCTATAACACACAATATTATACATTAGCAAGAGCACTAGATAACAGCACTATTACCTGTCATGTAGTGCTACAGATGGTACCTAGGTATCTCTATAACACAATATTATACATTAGCAAGAGCACTAGATAACAGCACTATTACCTGTCATGTAGTGCTACAGATACTACCTAGGTATCTCTATAACACAATATTATACATTAGCAAGAGCACTAGATAACAGCACTATTACCTGTCATGTAGTGCTACAGATACTACATAGGTATCTCTATAACACACAATATTATACATTAGCAAGAGCACTAGATAACAGCACTATTACCTGTCATGTAGTGCTACAGATATTACCTAGGTATCTCTATAACACAATATTATACATTAGCAAGAGCACTAGATAACAGCACTATTACCTGTCATGTAGTGCTACAGATACTACATAGGTATCTCTATAACACACAATATTATACATTAGCAAGAGCACTAGATAACAGCACTATTACCTGTCATGTAGTGCTACAGATATTACCTAGGTATCTCTATAACACAATATTATACATTAGCAAGAGCACTAGATAACAGCACAATTACCTGTCATGTAGTGCTACAGATACTACCTAGGTATCTCTATAACACAATATTATACATTAGCAAGAGCACTAGATAACAGCACTATTACCTGTCATGTAGTGCTACAGATACTACCTAGGTATCTCTATAACACAATATTATACATTATCAAGATCACTAGATAACAGCACTATTACCTGTCATGTAGTGCTACAGATACTACCTAGGTATCTCTATAACACATAATATTATACATTAGCAAGAGCACTAGATAACAGCACTATTACCTGTCATGTAGTGCTACAGATACTACCTAGGTATCTCTATAACACATAATATTATACATTAGCAAGAGCACTAGATATCAGCACTATTACCTGTCATGTAGTGCTACAGATACTACCTAGGTATCTCTATAACACAATATTATACATTAGCAAGAGCACTAGATAACAGCACTATTACCTGTCATGTAGTGCTACAGATACTACATAGGTATCTCTATAACACACAATATTATACATTAGCAAGAGCACTAGATAACAGCACTATTACCTGTCATGTAGTGCTACAGATACTACCTAGGTATCTCTATAACACAATATTATACATTAGCAAGAGCACTATATAACAGCAGTATTACCTGTCATGTAGTGCTACAGATACTACATAGGTATCTCTATAACACACAATATTATACATTAGCAAGAGCACTAGATAACAGCACTATTACCTGTCATGTAGTGCTACAGTTAATACCTAGGTATCTCTATAACACACAATATTATACATTAGCAAGAGCACTAGATAACAGCACTATTACCTGTCATGTAGTGCTACAGATACTACCTAGGTATCTCTATAACACACAATATTATACATTAGCAAGAACACTAGATAACAGCACTATTACCTGTCATGTAGTGCTACAGATACTACCTAGGTATCTCTATAACACACAATATTATACATCAGCAAGAGCACTAGATAACAGCACTATTACCTGTCATGTAGTGCTACAGATACTACCTAGGTATCTCTATAACACACAATATTATACATTAGCAAGAGCACTAGATAACAGCACTATTACCTGCCCTGTAGTGCTACAGATACTACCTAGGTATATCTATAACATATAATATTATACATTAGCAAGAGCACTAGATAACAGCACTATTACCTGTCATGTAGTGCTACAGATACTACCTAGGTATCTCTATAACACACAATATTATACATTAGCAAGAGCACTAGATAACAGCACCATTACCTGTCATGTAGTGCTATAGATACTACCTAGGTATCTCTATAACACACAATATTATACATTAGAAAGAGCACTAGATAACAGCACTATTACCTTTCATGTAGTGCTACAGACACTACCTAGGTATCTCTATAACACACAATATTATACATTAGCAAGAGCACTAGATAACAGCACTATTACCTGTCATGTAGTGCTACAGATACTACCTAGGTATCTCTATAACACACAATATTATACATTAGCAAAAGCACTAGATAACAGCACTATTATCTGTCATGTAGTGCTACAGATACTACCTAGGTATCTCTATAACACACAATATTATACATTAGCAAGAGCACTAGATAACAGCACTATTACCTGTCATGTAGTGCTACAGATGCTACCTAGGTATCTCTATAACACAATATTATACATTAGCAAGAGCACTAGATAACAGCACTATTACCTGTCATGTAGTGCTACAGATACTACCTAGGTATCTCTATAACACAATATTATACATTAGCAAGAGCACTAGATAACAGCACTATTACCTGTCATGTAGTGCTACAGATACTACATAGGTATCTCTATAACACACAATATTATACATTAGCAAGAGCACTAGATAACAGCACTATTACCTGTCATGTAGTGCTACAGATATTACCTAGGTATCTCTATAACACAATATTATACATTAGCAAGAGCACTAGATAACAGCACAATTACCTGTCATGTAGTGCTACAGATACTACCTAGGTATCTCTATAACACAATATTATACATTAGCAAGAGCACTAGATAACAGCACTATTACCTGTCATGTAGTGCTACAGATACTACCTAGGTATCTCTATAGCACAATATTATACATTATCAAGATCACTAGATAACAGCACTATTACCTGTCATGTAGTGCTACAGATACTACCTAGGTATCTCTATAACACATAATATTATACATTAGCAAGAGCACTAGATAACAGCACTATTACCTGTCATGTAGTGCTACAGATACTACCTAGGTATCTCTATAACACATAATATTATACATTAGCAAGAGCACTAGATATCAGCACTATTACCTGTCATGTAGTGCTACAGATACTACCTAGGTATCTCTATAACACACAATATTATATATTAGCAAGAGCACTAGATAACAGCACTATTACCTGTCATGTAGTGTTACAGATACTACCTAGGTATCTCTATAACACACAATATTATACATTAGCAAGAGCACTAGATAACAGCACTTTTACCTGTCATGTAGTGCTACAGATACTACCTAGGTATCTCTATAACACACAATATTATACATTAGCAAGAGCAGTAGATAACAGCACTATTACCTGTCATGTAGTGCTACAGATACTACCTAGGTATCTCTATAACACAATATTATACATTAGCAAGAGCACTAGATAACAGCACTATTACCTGTCATGTAGTGCTACAGATACTACCTAGGTATCTCTATAACACACACTACTAGACGACGAATGACGGTTCCTTTAAGGGACGTCATCCAAGATGGCGTCCCTAGAATTCCGATTGGCTGATAGGATTCTATCAGCCAATCGGAATTAAGGTAGGAATATTCTGATTGGCTGATGGAATCAGCCAATCAGAATCAAGTTCAATCCGATTGGCTGATACGATCAGCCAATCAAATTGAGCTCGCATTCTATTGGCTGATCGGAACAGCCAATAGAATGCAAGCTCAATTTGATTGGCTGATTGGATCAGCCAATCGGATTGAACTTGATTCTGATTGGCTGATTCCATCAGCCAATCAGAATATTCCTACCTTAATTCCGATTGGCTGATAGAATCCTATCAGCCAATCGGAATTCTAGGGACGCCATCTTGGATGACGTCCCTTAAAGGAACCGTCATTCGTCGTCTATTCGTCGGTTGAAGAGGATGTTCCGCGTCGGCTTGGAAGAAGATGGCTCCGCTCCGCTCCAGAAGAAAGAAGATTGAAGATGCGGCTTGATAGAAGACTTCATCCCGATGATGGACTTCCGACTTCAGCCCGATGATGGATTTCTTCAGCCGCCGCTTGGATCCAGACTTCAGCCCGAGGATGGACATCACTCTTCAGCCCCCCGCTTGGGCTTGGATCAAGACTCTGGACCGATCGGTGAACCTGGCATGGTGAAGACAAGGTAGGAAGATCTTCAGGGGCTTAGTGTTAGGTTTATTTAAGGGGGGTTTGGGTTAGATTAGGGGTATGTGGGTGGTGGGTTGTAATGTTGGGGGGGTATTGTATGTGTTTTTTTTACAGGCAAAAGAGCTGAATTATTTGGGGCATGCCCCGCAAAGGGCCCTGTTCAGGGCTGGTAAGGTAAAAGAGCTTTGAACTTTAGTAATTTAGAATAGGGTAGGGCATTTTTTTATTTTGGGGGTCTTTGTTATTTTATTAGGGGGCTTAGAGTAGGTGTAATTAGTTTAAAATTGTTGTAATTTTTTCTAATGTTTGTAAATATTTTTTTATTTTTTGTAACTTAGTTCTTTTTTATTTTTTGTACTTTAGTTAGTTTATTTAATTGTATTTATTTGTAGGAATTGTATTTAATTTATTTATTGGTACTGTAGTGTTAGGTTTAATTGTAGATAATTGTAGGTATTTTATTTAATTAATTTAATGATAGTGTAGTGTTAGGTTTAATTGTAACTTAGGTTAGGATTTATTTTACAGGTAATTTTGTTATTATTTTAACTAGGTAACTATTAAATAGTTCTTAACTATTTAATAGCTATTGTACCTGGTTAAGATAATTACAAAGTTGCCTGTAAAATAAATATTAATCCTAAAACAGCTACAATGTAATTATTATTTATATTGTAGCTATATTAGGGTTTATTTTACAGGTAAGTATTTAGCTTTAAATAGGAATAAGTTATTTAATAAGAGTTAATTAATTTCGTTAGATTTAAATTATATTTAATTTAGGGGGGTGTTAGTGTTAGGGTTAGACTTAGCTTTAGGGGTTAATACATTTATTAGAATAGCGGTGAGCTCCAGTCGGCAGATTAGGGGTTAATGTTTGAAGTTAGGTGTCAGCGATGTTAGGGAGGGCAGATTAGGGGTTAATACTATTTATTATAGGGTTAGTGAGGCGGATTAGGGGTTAATAACTTTATTATAATAGCAGTGCGGTCCGGTCGGCAGATTAGTGGTTAATAAGTGTAGGCAGGTGGAGGCGACGTTGTGGGGGGCAGATTAGGGGTTAATAAATATAATATAGGGGTCGGCGGTGTTAGGGGCAGCAGATTAGGGGTACATAGGGATAATGTAAGTAGCGGCGGTTTACGGAGCGGCAGATTAGGGGTTAAAAATAATATGCAGGGGTCAGCGATAGCGGGGGCGGCAGATTAGAGGTTAATAAGTGTAAGGTTAGGGGTGTTTAGACTCGGGGTACATGTTAGGGTGTTAGGTGCAGATGTAGGAAGTGTTTCCCCATAGACAACAATGGGGCTGCGTTAGGAGCTGAACGTGGCTTTTTTGCAGGTGTTAGGTTTTTTTCAGCTCAAACAGCCCCATTGTTTCCTATGGGGGAATCGTGCACAAGCACGTTTTTGAGGCTGGCCGCGTCCGTAAGCAACTCTGGTATCGAGAGTTGCAGTGGCGTTAAATATGCCTGTACGCTCCCTTTTTGGAGCCTAACGCAGCCATTCTGTGGACTCTCAATACCAGAGTTATTTTAAAGGTGCGGCCAGATAAAAGCCAGCGTTAGCTACGCGGGTCGTTACCGACAAAACTCTAAATCTAGGCCATAGTGTTATACATTAGCAAGAGCACTAGATAACAGCACTATTACCTGTCATGTAGTGCTACAGATACTAACTAGGTATCTCTATAACACATAATAGTATACATTAGCAAGAGCACTAGATAACATCACTATTACCTGTCATGTAGTGCTACAGATACTACCTAGGTATCTCTATAACACATAATATTATACATTAGCAAGAGCACTAGATAACAGCACTATTACCTGTCATGTAGTGCTACAGATACTAACTAGGTATCTCTATAACACACAATATTATACATTAGCAAGAGCACTAGATAACAGCCCTATTACCTGTCATGTAGTGCTACAGATACTACCTAGGTATCTCTATAACACACAATACTATACATTAGCAAGAGCACTAGATAACAGCACTATTACCTGTCATGTAGTGCTACAGATGCTACCTAGGTATCTCTATAACACAATATTATACATTAGCAAGAGCACTAAATAACAGCACTATTACCTGTCATGTAATGCTACAGATACTACCTAGGTATCTCTATAACACACAATATTATACATTAGCAAGAACACTAGATAACAGCACTATTACCTGTCATGTAGTGCTACAGATACTACCTAGGTATCTCTATAACACAATATTATACATTAGCAAGAACACTAGATAACAGCACTATTACCTGTCATGTAGTGCTACAGATACTACCTAGGTATATCTATAACACTATATTATACATTAGCAAGAGCACTAGATAACAGCACTGTTACCTGTCATGTAGTGCTACAGATACTACCTAGGTATCTCTATAACACACAATATTATACATTAACAAGAGCACTAGATAACAGTACTATTACCTGTCATGTTGTGCTACAGATACTACCTAGGTATCTCTATAACATAATATTATACATTAGCAAGAGCACTAGTTAACAGCACTATTACCTGTCATGTAGTGCTACAGATACTACCTAGGTATCTCTATAACACACAATATTATACATTAACAAGATCACTAGATAACAGCACTATTACCTGTCATGTAGTGTTACAGATACTACCTAGGTATCTCTATAACACAATATTATACATTAGCAAGAGCACTAGATAACAGCACTATTACCTGTCATGTAGTGCTACAGATACTACCTAGGTATCTCTATAACACACAATATTATACATTAGCAAGAGCACTAGATAGCAGCACTATTACCTGTCATGTAGTGCTACAGATACTACCTAGGTATCTCTATAACACAGAATATTATACATTAGCAAGAGCACTAGATAGCAGCACTATTACCTGTCATGTAGTGCTACAGATACTATCTAGGTATCTCTATAACACACAATATTATACATTAGCAAGAGCACTAGATAACAGCACTATTACTTGTCATGTAGTGCTACAGATACTACCTAGGTATCTCTATAACACATAATATTAAACATTAGCAAGAGCACTAGATAACAGCACTATTACCTGTCATGTAGTGCTACAGATACTACCTAGGTATCTCTATAACACAATATTATACATTAGCAAGATCACTAGATAACAGCACTATTACCTGTCATGTAGTGCTACAGATACTACCTAGGTACCTCTATAACACACAATATTATACATTAGCAAGAGCACTAGATAACAGCGCTATTACCTGTTATGTAGTGCTACAGATACTACCTAGGTATCTCTATAACACACAATATTATACATCAGCAAGAGCACTAAATAACAGCACTATTACCTGTCATTTAATGCTACAGATACTACGTAGGTATCTCTATAACACACAATATTATACATTAACAAGGGATTGCGGCGGGGGAATCGCGGTTGACAGGTAGATAGACATTGCGCATGCGTTAGGTGTTAGGTTTTATTTAGCAGATCACGGTTGACAGCTAGATAGACATTGCGCATGCGTTAGGTGTTAGGTTTATTTAGCAGGTAGTTTAGGGAGTTACGGGGCTCCAATAGTCAGTGTAAGGCTTCTTACGGCTGCTTTTTGTGGCGAGGTGAAAATGGAGTAAGATTTCTCCATTTTCGCCACGTAAGTCCTTACGCTGTATATTGGATACCAAACTGCGCTGGTTTGGTATACCTGCCTATGGCCCAAAAAACTACGGGCGACGGCAGAAATATACGCACGTAACTTCTAAGTTACGCCGTATATAGGATACCAAACCAGCGCAAATATTGGCGTCGCCAGCTTTTGCGGGCGACGATTTATATCGGATCAGGCCCCATATCTGTAAACACACACACACACACAGCTCTATAGCCATAAATATCTGTATACACACGCACACAGCTATATAGCCATAAATAACTGTATACACACACAGCTATATAGCCATAAATAATTGTATACACACACACAGCTATATAGCCATTAATAACTGTATACACACACACAGCTATATAGCCATAAATATCTGTATACACACACAGCAATATAGCCATAAATATCTGTATACACACGCACACACAACTCTATAACCATACATATCTGTAAACACACACACAGCTCTATAGCCATACATATCTGTAAACACACACACACAGCTCTATAGCCATACATATCTGTATACACACACACACAGCTCTATAGCCATACATATCTGTAAACACACACACACACAGCTCTATAGCCATACATATCTGTAAACACATGCACACAGCTCTATAGCCATAAATATCTGTAAACACACAGCTCTATAGCCATACATATCTGTAAACACACACACACACAGCTCTATAGCCAAAAATATCTGTATACACACACACACAGCTATATAGCCATACATATCTGTAAACACACACACACACACACACAGCTCTATAGCCATAAATATCTGTAAACACATGCACACAGCTATATAGCCAAAAATATCTGTATACACACACACAGCTATATAGCCATAAATATCTGTATACACACACACACAGCTATATAGCCATAAATATCTGTAAACACACACAGCTCTATAGCCATACATATCTGTAAACACACAGCTATATAGCCATACATATCTGTAAACACACATGCACACAGATCTATAGTGTCAGAGTATATGAATATTGTGATGAATATTACATATGTGTACATATATATGTATATATATATGTATATTTTATGTACTGTATATGTTAGATGAGACCTCAGGATTAATTGAACATGAGTTTGTTGAACACAGCTTCTAATACACGTCTATCAGGATTGACGATCAGCAGAGCCTTTTGAAGCACGACCCCTGTAGTGTAAAACACACAAACATTTCTTTTCTAAAGGAAATAGCTCAGTGACCCTATTCATTTGACTATATATGCAGAGTTTTATAACTTCAGAACATTTGGTGATGTGAGAAAAGAATGTGTTCAAGGACCCCTTTGGAATTTGACACGTGTGATAAAAACAGTTCTATCTCACTGAATCTCTGATATTTGAAGACGTACTGCAGACCCCCATCTTGGGGGAAGGTGACACAAATAAAATTAAATACATTTTGCAAGGGGAACAATGCCAGTTTTCCATGTATGTTTAGAATGATTCATGATATATATATTGAAATTAAGCACATTGTATTAAATAGATAATTGCTGCAGGGGATATTTATATAGGAAATAAATTCAGATATACATAGAAATGATATATATGTTTTGAAAACATAAAAGATCTTACTTAGCCTCTGTGTTTTTAAGAATATAAATAAATACTTATGGACCATAGACATATGAATGCTTGGATCATCTCTAATAATTATTTATATTTTTATTGCAGACAACCATTGGTCATGAGCATCAATCTATGCACTTAGAAAGAGACGGAATGCCTGCATGAAATGAATTAAGTCATATCATATAAACGTGCAAATAAATGTTTATAAAGTTTCACATACATCTTTTAAAATATAGTGAGATGAAAATATGGAAGTTACTTTGATGTGATATGACTATGAAATATAAATTATTTTAATATAATGCTAGATGTATTTGATGTTTCATATCAAAATGATCAGAAAATTCATTAAGATATAACTTATCCAAAACAAATATTGTGAATAGTTGTTGCAGTAAAGTATGATAAAATGAATAACCATTTAATAGAAATACTGATTTAAGTTGATTCAAATGTTGCTATGTATGTTTGTAATGATGCCACCCAGTGTTGCCATGAGAGAACTACAGCCAGAAAGCTTTTTGGCTGTTGGAAATGGGATATTCAGATTATCCAATAGAGGGACAAGGTTTCGAAGGGCCACCCATATTTCACACCTATGATTAGACTAATAAGTTGTATGCAGAAGGAAAGGGAAACACTCTGGCTGCAAAGTTTGGTAACTGACTGAAACTGTTTTGCGTGGGACACAGTCAAACTACAAAAACAAAGTGGGCCATATTTCTCCTATTCCATTGCAATTACACTTATTTTATATGAGGTGTGAAATTGGATCCGTTGCGAAAATTGGAAACTGGATTGCTGTTATTTTGTGATGTATATAAAAGTTTTATTATAAGATAAGTTATATGCATAGTCAATTTGTATTTAATAGATTTAAAGAAACAGTGTGTTTTAGTTAGCATTTCACAGCCTATATATATATATATATATATATATATATATATATATATATCGTTTAAATCTGTATCTGATTTGCTAAGTAAATCATCTGTGCAAGTTCTGATATTGTAAGTTAATTCTGTATTAAGATAAATTGCAGTTAAATAGCAGAATATATATATATTATCCTATTGTTGAAAGAGCACAGTTTAAAATTGTATTGCTTGGATGTTAAAGGTTTTAGTCCCATTGTATTAAATAAATAAGGCTGAATTGTGAAGGTATATTTTTCTGGGTTTTGTAAGAAGGATAGCATATCTTAAGATTTGGTTTTAACGCATATAAATTTTGTTTAATTTCCTTTTATTGCGAATATACTTCAATATGTTTATGGATATTAACTAAATAAAAGAATTCAGATATTTATATTAGTTGTATGGTCTAGTAGATGCATGGTTGATTAGGGTTTCAATTTTTAAGGAAAATTAATATAAGATTGTGTTTATAACCCTGCCATAAACTGATATATTATTTGGATAGCACTACTAAGATTTTCATAAATATACTGACATAATAATTGGAGGCACTTTGCATGAGATTTAATAATATCCATCATAATTGATATAATATATTTGTAAGTAAATAGAAATTATTATAAAAAAAAATAAAAAAAAAATCATATTTCGATATTTATATTTTGAAGATATAATTTTTTTTGAAAAGTTGAAATATTAATTTTCATATTTCGAGATTGATATTAATATCTTGAAATATTATTAAAGATTAATTTTTGAAAGATTAATAAAAATATTAATTTTTCATATTTCAAAATTAATCAAAAATATTAATTTTTCATATTTTCAAAGTTAATCAAAAATATAAATTTTTCATATTTCGAAATATTAATTTTTCATATTTCAAAATTAATAATATATTTTTTTTTAAATATAACATTTTTCCTTCTCTCTTTTTATTGGCAAAAATGTATTAGCGTTTTAGTTTAACTAAGTACTAAACCAATATAATAATGTCTGTAGCCAGAAGTGACTCATTTAATTCTATACATAGCAATGAAATTGGTCCCATTACAATACCCATTACTAAAGGTCAGGTCCTTAAGAAAGATATCTTAAGTTACCTTAAAGGGAAGTTTAATATTGCGGGTGAATTAAATGATTTTATGATACGCTTGAAACTAGGGCTAAAAATATTACCGTTAATAATAATATGTGGAATGAAGAGAATGAATTCTTCCAGGAATTATTAATGATTAATCAATGCAAAGCTCCCAAAAAGCGAGACAAACTAATACTAAAATCCTGGCCCCTTTTAATATGCATAATTGACGAAATGTCGTTTTGTGTCACAGACAAACGATTGCAAATACAGGAGCTAGAAAATAGTATTCGTTCCTCGCGCAAACGCGAAGAGGGTTTAAAAATAGCCAAGAATAAAATGGATGAATTTGCCCAAAACCTAGCCACCTTAGATAAGCACAATATGGACTTAATCGCACAGATACAAGATTTAAATAAACAGCTTGCGCAAAGCCAGAGAGAATTAAGCGATTTAAAAAGGTCATATCGCCATAATGAAAACCCCTATATTAGCAATGAGAATAATACAGATAATGCTAACTCCTTTAGCGAACGCGTCAGGGACGAGGTACGAAAATATATAGAACAACATAGACAAATGAGCCCTAACGGGTCAGAAATAGATTTCCCAAATAGACAATCCCCTCAGGATGTAAATCCAGAGGACAGCTGTAGCGCAGCTGGCGCGGGGGAGGGAAACTCTAACAGAGAAGCCCAGAGTAAGTCTGATAAAGTCTATGATTCCCATAAAATAATCACCTTCGTACAACGCGCAGTATCTATATTCTCCAATAAGGGAACAACATCTGTAATTGATCATTTACAGGCTTTTGAAAATGCGTTAGCTATAATGAATGTTACAAGTGAGAAATTGAAAATTGAATTTCTGCCCTGGGTATTTGACAGTAAGCATCACAAATTCTTTGCTTCACTAAAGGATATGAATATTTATTCCTGGAATGGGGTAAAACGACAATGCAGAAAAGAATTCGGGCAATATCGCACTAAAACTGCCGCGAAAATAGCGGTATATGGTTTAAAGTGTCGTGCGAATCAGAGTCCAATCGAATTCCTTTCTGTATTGAAAAATGCGTACAGTATGGCTGAAGATAATCCCAAATTTGATGGCTCAGAATTTGTAAATTTATTTTTTGAAGCACTGCCTACACCCATCAAAATCAACTTAGCTAGAGATTTTGATGAGGACTGCTCATTGGAATGGCTGATCAAAGAGAGTACGAAGTTATACTCTATTCAGCAGTCCAGTGAGCAGGGGGTTAAAAAGGAGTCAAAACCCAAAATTGTAGCAGAAACTAGGGTGTCACCTAAACCCCTCAATTTCGAGTCTAAAAACAGAACTTATGCAGAGGTGGCCAGTCAAAACAGGCCATCTCCACAGAGGTTTAATTCCGCCCCTCCCCCTACGCAGGTTGAGGCGCAGGGAGACTATAACCAAAGTGGGGGACATAATCAGGTGAATAATTACTCACAAAGAGAATACCCACCAAATAATTGGTATCCGCGCAAGGGTAGATACAATAGACGGCGAAGATATTCTCAGGGTAACCAGACACCCCAGGTATATAATGCTCCCCAAAATACTAATACTGAACAAGCTGAACCCCAGGGGCAACCACGCCAGAATAGAAATAGCGGCCCTGATTCTGAGGGAACCCAATGGTCCAGGAATCAGTACAATGGGGCACCAGGAGATAGGCCCAGGGGTAGAGGTAACTTGTACAATCAGGTAGATATGCTGTTTGCCCAGTTAAATCGGTTGAGCGAACAAATCGCTAATATGAGTCAAAAATCTACGGCTCAGCAACCGAACAATACTTTTTTAGGGGTACAGCCAGTGGTCAGCAGTGGACCATAGGCACAGTCATAAATACTGCAGTATCACCTAAAGGGGAGGGGAGAGATATGCAAAATGTAATGATAAATATCAATGATACTAATCATATTCTCTCCCCACAGACCGGAAACGGACAAATTAGCTGTGACGATGAGCGACCTCATCCGGGAAAAACTAACAAACCTCTTCCCTTGCAGCTCTCTCCTAACCTTATCTCCACAGATGCAGTACAAAAGAATCCAACCGACCCTGTCATAGAGGAAACAGGTAGGTATGAAGATTCCTCTGCATCGAATGACACGGCGAATTCAGGTAACACGTGGCGAAGCCCACAGATGTGTGAGAATGCCAATTTTATGTGTGAAATGGTAGAAACTGCAGGAAGATATTATGTATTAGTCGAGCTGCAAGATTCAGTCTCCAACCCTATCAGGGGATTAATTGACACTAGGTCACAGGCGACTATCTTATCCCACAGGTACTACACACAGCTAAATGAGCTAACACCCCACTAATATAAAATAATTTGACGGTTCTCTAATAGGTGTTGGGGGTGACTCCCTAAAAGTCTACGGTACTGCCTGGTTAAAATTTAAATTGGGGAACAGGGTCATAAGACACCCTGTCATTATAGTGGATCTGCCAACTGATCGTTTAATTATTGGTAGTGATCTCCTGAAACGATTAAGCACCATAATTGATTGCATAAATAATGTAATTTGGTCACAAGTTAAACGGCCTATCAATTATGGAAAATCTGGTATATCTCACGCCCGACATAGCTGTCACGTGGTGGAAGAGAAACCAGATGCTTTGGAGATTCATTTCAGGAATGACTCTGTACCTGAAATCACTATTCTACAAATAGATGATCAGACTCCTTTTAGTGGCTCTGATGGTAATACTTTTAAAATTTCGCCTGGAAAGATAGCGAATATTTCCCTAGATGGCGATGTATTAACCATATCACTCCACAAGGGGGATCATAAAATCCCTAAAGGGGGAAGCCACACTCAATACCTCACAGGGATTAAGAGAGTTAAAGAGGATCTATTTATTCCTATACAAGTGCATGACCTTGGTAAAACCAAGTATGCTAAAATAAACTTAAAACAGGAAGCTAGCTATATAAGCGAAGGTTTATTAACGCAAATAGCTGAACCTAAAGTGATTAAATATCTTTCTCCCCAAGACCACAGTGTCAACGGCCTGGATGACAGGTCTGAAAGCTATAACATCACAGCTAAGTGCTTATTATCTATCTCTATTGGTAATAAGTCAGTGAAGCACCTGTTTTTAGTTTTAAATACTCCCCATAATCAAATATACATTGGCAATGATATCTTACATAGATATGCCATACAAATAGATTTGATTAATTCTTGCCTTTGGAGCAGGTTAAAGGGGGACCCTGAAGTATTTCAGGATGAAAATGCAGCCCTGAAATCAAACCAGCAATTGCCATATGCTGTGAATATGCAGGTATCTAGCGATGTTATAATTCCTGCTGGGGCTGATAAATTTATTTTACCCTTACAGGTAAAGAGAGGTCAGAAATTAAAAACTTCTGAAACACTGATTTGCCTCTCCTATAGAATACAAAATCTGGGTGTCACAGTGACTTACACTCCTATGGTGAATATTGGAACTATTCCAATACATATTATTGTACATAACATGACCCCACAGGATATAACCTTATCCAAGGGAACTACCATAGGATATGCACTGGAATCAAGTTATTACACTTTTGGATTCCAGAATAATGTAATTGGGCTAATACCTGAAGGATACCTAACTGAAGAACAATTAATAGAACAATCCTTTGAATCTATGCCAGAGGGTCTATTTAATATTCAGTCTATTTATCCTTTCAGCTCAGAGGAAGGCGTCTGTAAAATTGAAGAAGCCTCTCTAGTGTTTGATCAACCAATCAAACAGCACGATTACCCCAATACCCAGAGTCATGGGAGCAATGTAAATTATAATCAAGGGGATCTCACCTCTAGGTTGGAAGAAGCCTATGAAATAGGACAGCCTGAAATCTTTCCAGGATTTCAGCAAATAGTCGAAGAGCAAATATCCTTAGCTAATGGCTGTTCCAGCGATGATGAACGCCAACAGCTGCGAGAACTCCTGATGGAGTACAAGGATATTTTCGCTAAGGATTCTTATGACTGTGGTACTACAGACTTGCACATTGCAAGAATACAAACAGATCCCGATGCACCACCTGTATTTGTCAAACAATACAGACTTCCCTTAGCCTCATATGATTCTCTTGCAGAGATCATAAGGAATTTGGAAGAAAGAGGTATTATCAGACAGGTGCACAGCTCTTATAATAATCCTATTCTAGGTGTCCTTAAGCCCAATGGACAATGGCGTTTGTGTGCTGACTTAAGACAGCTAAACAAACGAGTATACATGTCTGGCTGGCCTGTGCCATATATTGACCAATGCCTAGCACAAATGCAGGGATCCAAAATATTCACTGCCATTGATTGTGCACAGGGATATTGGACCATAAAGGTACATGAAGAGGACCAATATAAGCTAGCATTCTCCTTCCAAAAGGTCCAATATGCATTCCAGAGACTTCCATTTGGATACATAAATTCTGGACATGCATTTGCTGTATTCATGCATAAGGCTATGCCTGACGCACTGGAAAGGGGGACCTTATCTTATGTTGATGATGTTTTAATCAAAAGCACAGACTTTGAAAAACACATCGCAGAGCTTAAACACATCCTCAGCCAACTTAAAAGGGCAGGTGTCAAATTATCCCTACAAAAAGCTCAATGGTGCCGCACTCGTGTAAACTTCTTGGGACATGAAGTTACCTCTGAAGGATTAAATCCCCAAAAGAAAAAGGTGGAAGCTATAGTGAATTCTAAAAACCCAACTAACTTAAAGGAATTGAGATAATTCCTGGGTATGACAAATTATTCTCGCAAATTCATTGATAATTATGCGGAATTAGCTAAACCACTACTGCTTCTTCTGAAGAAAGATGTGAAATGGCACTGGAGTGAGTCTCAAGAGACAGCCATCAGAGAGCTGAAGAGAAAACTCACTCAAGCACCTTGCTTAGCATACCCTGAAGGTGGCAAACCTTTCTTCTTAGAGACAGGTTACACAGATATAAGCATGAGTGCTGTGTTATACCAAAAGCATGATAATTTGAACAAAGCCATTGCTTATGCGAGCAAAAATCTATCCCCAGTAGAAATAAAATTTAGCGATTGCGAAAAAGCCCTCTTATCTACTGTATGGGCTCTACAAAATTTCCGCAGCTATATACAGGGCGAGAAAATTATTGTGGAAACGGCCCACCAGCCTTTGCTATATTTGCAAAGTGAGAGAATAAGAGATGGGAATTTGTCTAATAGCCGCATAACAGCGTGGACTCTTTCCTTACAAGGCTGGCCCTTAGAAATTCGCTACAAGCAGAATAAAAAGAAACCAGTCGCACAAGGGCTTGCTGAGCTCCATGACTGTACTGCTAGAGATCCTGGGGAAGAATTATCAGAAGATGATTTTCTGGAAGAACAATTGCTTTCCCCATATAAAATGTACAATGAGGACCATTGTCAAACATTACCTTGGGTATATGTTGATGGTTGTTCTTACCATGCCACTATTGATAATGAGCGCAGATTAGTCGCTGGCATTGGTATAACTGGGGCAAATGGATTCTCAAATATATCTGTAGGTTTCAACATTGGACCAAGATCCAGTCAAGTTGCAGAACTAACTGCTGTTTTCAAAACCATTGAAATGGCTATTGAACATGGTATTCATGAATTTGTGATCATAACTGACTCAAATTATGTGCGTGACAGTTTTGTTGAATACCTGCCAACTTGGAAAAGAAATGGCATGCAGAAAAGCAATAACAAACCAGTCAAGCATGGCAAATTGTTCTGCGAGATTGATAATCTGGTAGTATCCAATGATTTAACCATACACTGGAAAAAGACCAAGGGTCATTCCAGAGTTTTAGGTCCTGATAAGGAAGGCAATGACCTTGCGGATTCATTAGCCAAACAAGGAGCCATAACTGGAGAACTCCTTAATATTGACCATTTAATGGGTGCAATTCAGGTAGAAGCCATTACCAGAAACCAGGCAAAACAGCAGAGTGAGCCTAACTTGGTACAATGGAGTCAGGATTCTCCTAGTGAGGACCTGATCACTAGTCAAAAAGAAGACCCCATTGTAGGCATCTTCTATAAACACATAGAAGATCCTGAAAGCAACCCCATCTCAAAAGATGATTGTATTGGCAAAGAAGATCTGAGAATCTTAATAAAATCTAAATCACAATTCAAATTACAGGATGGTTTGTTAATTAGAACCTCCAAAACTGGCATCCAGCAGTGGGTAGTACCCACCAAGTTCCGAGGTCTAATGCTTCAACATGCCCATGATGCTCCCACATCTGGTCATCGTGGTGCCAAACTCATGTATGAAATATTGCGTGATTACGCTTTTTGGCCACACATGTTGAAAGATGTTCAAACCTACTGTCAAGGGTGTTTAATCTGCCCACAGTTCCAACCCACTGCACCAACACATAGAGCGCCATTGCAGAAAAGGGGGATGGTAATGCCATGGTCAGATATACAAATTGATTTTATTGGCCCAGTAACAAGATCATCAAGAGGTAACAAATACATGTTAACCGTGACATGCCTGTTCACTAAATGGGTAGAATGCATTAGTGCACCTAACAATAGTGCTGAAACATGTGCAGCATTGCTCATCAACCATGTGTTTTCAAGATTTGGTTTGCCCCAAAGAATCGAATCAGATCGGGGAACCCACTTCACTAGCGAAGTGATGACCAAAATGTGGAAAATACTAGGGGTTAAAAGAAAGCTCCATATTGCTTATAGAGCTGCCTCAAGTGGTGGTGTAGAGCGTTACAACCAGTCCATTGTTAAAATCCTCAAAAAGTTTGTGAGTGAAACAGGTAAAGACTGGGATGTAAAACTACCTCTAGTCTTAATGGCATTGAGAGCAACTCCAAGTAGTGCTACCAAAATGTCACCTTTTGAGCTGATGACTGGTAGAAGAATGGTTCTACCTCAGCATCTGCTGTACCATACATCAGACCAAAATTTGATAAACGCTGCCAATACACATCAATATGTGGAAAACTTAAGAAAACAACTGCAACATGCCTTTGCATTTGCTCAAAGGAATTTAGAAAGAGCCGCAACTGCCACTAAAACCTATTATGATCTCAAAACATCCAAAAAGGAATATGAAATAAATGATAAAGTTTATCTTTATAACTTTGGAAGAGATCAGGTTAGGGAGAAGAAATTTCTTCCCTCATGGAAAGGTCCTTTCGTCATTACTGACAAAATGTCTCCAGTGGCCTATAAAATACGGATCCCCAAAAATGAAAGTTTCATAGATAAATGGGTCCATATCAATCAATTGCGAGCGTGTCATCCAAGATCCCAACTACAAGTCATAGAGGAAAAATTAAGTGTCATATCCCCAAATGAACTAAAGACATACTGTAGTTCAAAGATGCCTAGCTGATAAACATGAAGACTCAAAATCGACAGACTATCTACATAGAAGACTGTCTATGAGGTATACGGTTGATCCTCATCAAATACCACTGACTTTAAGCCAATTCAAATACATGTGTCCTACATCTATTTGAAGTTGGAAGGGGGATTTATGTCAGAGTATATGAATATTGTGATGAATATTACATATGTGTACATATATATGTATATATATATATGTATATTTTATACACTGTATATGTTAGATGAGACCTCAGGATTAATTGAACATGAGTTTGTTGAACACAGCTTCTAATACACGTCTATCAGGATTGACGATCAGCAGAGCCCTGTAGTGTAAAACACACAAACATTTCTTTTCTAAAGGAAATAGCTCAGTGACCCTATTCATTTGACTATATATGCAGAGTTTTATAACTTCAGAACATTTGGTGATGTGAGAAAAGAATGTGTTCAAGGACCCCTTTGGAATTTGACACGTGTGATAACAACAGTTCTATCTCACTGAATCTCTAATATTTGAAGACGTACTGCAGACCCCCATCTTGGGGGAAGGTGACACAAATAAAATTAAATACATTTTGCAAGGGGAACAATGCCAGTTTTCCATGTATGTTTAGAATGATTCATGATATATATATTGAAATTAAGCACATTGTATTAAATAGATAATTGCTGCAGGGGATATTTATATAGGAAATAAATTCAGATATACATAGACATGATATATATGTTTTGAAAACATAAAAGATCTTACTTAGCCTCTGTGTTTTTAAGAATATAAATAAATACTTATGGACCATAGACATATGAATGCTTGGATCATCTCTAATAATTATTTCTATTTTTATTGCAGACAACCATTGGTCATGAGCATCAATCTATGCACTTAGAAAGAGACGGAATGCCTGCATGAAATGAATTAAGTCATATCATATAAACGTGCAAATAAATGTTTATAAAGTTTCACATACATCTTTTAAAATATAGTGAGATGAAAATATGGAAGTTACTTTGATGTGATATGACTATGAAATATAAATTATTTTAATATAATGCTAGATGTATTTGATGTTTCATATCAAAATGATCAGAAAATTCATTAAGATATAACTTATCCAAAACAAATATTGTGAACAGTTGTTGCAGTAAATTATGATAAAATGAATAACCATTTAATAGAAATACTGATTTAAGTTGATTCAAATGTTGCTATGTATGTTTGTAATGATGCCACCCAGTGTTGCCATGAGAGAACTACAGCCAGAAAGCTTTTTGGCTGTTGGAAATGGGATATTCAGATTATCCAATAGAGGGACAAGGTTTCGAAGGGCCACCCATATTTCACACCTATGATTAGACTAATAAGTTGTATGCAGAAGGAAAGGGAAACACTCTGGCTGCAAAGTTTGGTAACTGACTGAAACTGTTTTGCGTGGGACACAGTCAAACTACAAAAACAAAGTGGGCCATATTTCTCCTATTCCATTGCAATTACACTTATTTTATATGAGGTGTGAAATTGGATCCGTTGCGAAAATTGGAAACTGGATTGCTGTTATTTGGTGATGTATATAAAAGTTTTATTATAAGATAAGTTATATGCATAGTCAATTTGTATTTAATAGATTTAAAGAAACAGTGTGTTTTAGTTAGCATTTCACAGCCTATATATATATATATATATATATATATATATATATATATATATATATATATATATATATATATATATATATATATATATATATATATATATATATATATATATATATATATATCGTTTAAATCTGTATCTGATTTGCTAAGTAAATCATCTGTGCAAGTTCTCATATTGTAAGTTAATTCTGTATTAAGATAAATTGCAGTTAAATAGCAGAATATATATCTATTATCCTATTGTTGAAAGAGCACAGTTTAGAATTGTATTGCTTGGATGTTAAAGGTTTTAGTCCCATTGTATTAAATAAATAAGGCTGAATTGTGAAGGTATATTTTTCTGGGTTTTGTAAGAAGGATAGCATATCTTAAGAGTTGGTTTTAACGCATATAAATTTTGTTTCATTTCCTTTTATTGCGAATATACTTCAATATGTTTATGGATATTAACTAAATAAAAGAATTCAGATATTTATATTAGTTGTATGGTCTAGTAGATGCATGGTTGATTAGGGTTTCAATTTTTAAGGAAAATTAATATAAGATTGTGTTTATAACCCTGCCATAAACTGATATATTATTTGGATAGCACTACTAAGATTTTCATAAATATACTGACAATAGCCATAAATATCTGTAAACACATGCACACAGCTATATAGCCATAAATATCTGTATACACACGCACACAGCTCTATAGCCATAAATATCTGTAAACACATGCACACAGCTCTATAGCCATAAATATCTGTAAACACATGCACACAGCTCTATAGCCATAAATATCTGTAAACACATGCACACAGCTCTATAGCCATAAATATCTGTAAACACATGCACACAGCTATATAGCCATAAATATCTGTATACACACGCACACAGCTCTATAGCCATAAATATCTGTAAACACACATACACACAGCTCTATAGCCATAAATATCTGTATACACACACACACACAGCTCTATAGCCATAAATATCTGTAAACACACACACACACAGCTCTATAGCCATAAATATCTGTAAACACACACACACAGCTCTATAGCCATAAATATCTGTATACACACACACACACAGCTCTATAGCCATAAATATCTGTAAACACACACACACAGCTATATAGCCATAAATATCTGTATACACACACACACAGCTATATAGCCATAAATATCTGTATACACACAGCTATATAGCCATAAATATCTGTAAACACACATGCACACAGCTCTATAGCCATAAATATCTGTAAACACACACACACACACAGCTCTATAGCCATAAATATCTGTAAACACACACACACAGCTATATAGCCATAAATATCTGTATACACACACACACAGCTATATAGCCATAAATATCTGTATACACACACACACACACAGCTATATAGCCATAAATATCTGTAAACACACATGCACACAGCTCTATAGCCATAAATATCTGTAAACACACACACACACACAGCTCTATAGCCATAAATATCTGTAAACACACACACACACACACAGCTCTATAGCCATAAATATCTGTATACACACACACACAGCTCTATAGCCATAAATATCTGTAAACACATGCACACAGCTATATAGCCATAAATATCTGTAAACACATGCACACAGCTATATAGCCATAAATATCTGTAAACACACACACACAGCTATATAGCCATACATATCTGTATACACACGCACACAGCTATATAGCCATGAATATCTGTATACACACACAGATATATAACCATAAATATCTGTATACACACGCACACAGCTATATTGCTATAAATATCTGTATACACACACACAGCTATATAGCCATAAATATCTGTATACACACACACAGCTATATAGCTATAAATATCTGTATACACACGCACACAGCTATATAGCCATAAATATCTGTATACACACACACACACACACACACAGCTATATAGCCATAAATATCTGTATACACATGCACACAGCTATATAGCCATAAATATCTGTATACACACACGCACAGCTATATAGCTATACATATCTGTATACACATGCACACAGCTATATAGCCATAAATATTGTAAACAAATGCACACAGCTATATAGCCATAAATATCTGTATACACACACACACAGATATATAAACATAAATATCTATATACACACGCACACAGCTATATTGCTATAAATATCTGTATACACACACACAGCTATATAGCCATAAATATCTGTATACACACGCACACAGCTATATAGCTATAAATATCTGTATACACAAGCACACAGCTCTATAGCCATAAATATCTGTATACACACACACAGCTATTTAACCATACATATCTGTAAACACATGCACACAGCTATATAGCCATACATATCTGTATACACACGCACACAGCTATATTGCTATAAATATCTGTATACACACACACAGCTATATAGCCATAAATATCTGTATACACACGCACACAGCTATATAGCTATAAATATCTGTATACACACACACAGCTATATAGCCATAAATATCTGTATACACACGCACACAGCTATATAGCTATAAATATCTGTATACACACGCACACAGCTATATAGCCATAAATATCTGTATACACACGCACACAGCTATATAGCCATAATAATCTGTATACACACGCACACAGCTCTATAGCCATAAATATCTGTATACACACACACAGCTATATAACCATACATATCTGTAAACACATGCACACAGCTATATAGCCATAAATATCTGTATACACACGCACACAGCTATATTGCTATAAATATCTGTATACACACGCACACAGCTATATAGCTATAAATATCTGTATACACACGCACACAGCTCTATAGCCATAAATATCTGTATACACACACACAGCTATATAACCCAAGTGAAATATTCAGCTATATATCTAAATAACAGCATAGTTACATACTCAGCTATACAGACGTAAATAACTGTGACACCTATTGCCATATAATACCTGATTGCTGGCCGACAGCACGCGCACGACTCGGTACGCATTCATGTCATCGCTTTTCTGGTTATAATGTTCTAAAAGGACCTCAATTGGCATCTTCAGATCTTTAATGTCCGTGGACACAGTCTGCCATCCCCCAAGGTTGTGATTTTTTTTTGGAACAATCAACCCAAAATTCTTGCCGAAGACATCGGACACGCCGCACATTAGCACGAACAGTACGCACCACACACAGGGAGACATCTCTGCTAGTGACAGTGAGACAGCAGCAGGCACTACATAAATACTCTCACTTCAGTGTTTACTGCTAGGTGGGGCCAAGCAGCCAGCAAATGAGATGACAGAACGGTCTGTTTGTACAACCTAAAAGCCAATAGTGTTGTAGTGTAAGCAGGGCTCTACTAGCACGTGGTGAGTTATAAACACAAACATGCTCCTGTCACAAGTGTAACATACAGACCCTTTGCTTGTGCATTCCTTGCTCCTGATATCCAAATCCAGAGGTTCCCCTGGAGAGCTAATTAGCCTTTTCAAAGACTTACAGTTGTAATTATCTGTATATAATAAATCAGTATTTCCCGAGTTTTTTTTATTTTTATCAGTAATTCTTATATTCCTTTTTTTTTTTTAAATCATTTATTTATATGTCCAACAAAGAATACAATCACATAAATTTTCACCTTATATACCACGCAGGGTCAGGTGTAAGGAAAACAATAAATACAAAAGAACCGAAAAATCTCTTATCCATACACCATCTATTAAAAAACAAAGATGCTCTTGTGAATCTTATCTGTATACAGTGTTGGAATTTTATCAACTTAAATAAAATACCATTCAACCTCTCCAAACTCTTACTTAATCTATAAGAGTACAATCAAATAAACTTTCACCTATATGTACCACGCAGGGTCAGGTGTAAGAAGAAAAGAAAAACATGAAATGCAAAATAAACAAAAGATCCCTTTTTCATTCAGGGTCTATCCATAGAAAAAACTAATCTCCTATACTCTATTTATGTAAGGTATTGAGTTTCTACCAAACTAACTAAAATTCCATTCAACCAAAGAGGAAAAAAAAACAACAAAAAAACCCCTCTCAAACAAAATATAGGGCATCACCTATTCTCTCCATAACTCGTTCCTCTCTGTCTTTGTCTCCCCATACTTCCTTCTTCCATTCTTCTTACCCCCCCTCCCCTCTCTCTCTCTCTGTCCTTCCGACTTCTCCTTCCTACTCTCCTTTTCTAAGCTGCGATTTTACCCATTATTAGCCTTATCCTTCTCTATAGTTAGTTATCCATGAATGTGGAAATAAATCTAGAGCTACCAAATCCATAAAAGAGTTTGAAGACAAAAATGGGCTAAGGATAGCTTTTTGTATAGCTGGCTGGTAAGATTTAATAATTGGTAGCCATCCGGCTAGAAAGGATTTTATTCTTTTTTCCGTGGTGGCTTTTAAGTGAAATGATTCATATATAATTTGAGTTTGAATCTCCCGCAAAATTAGGGGTAATCTAGGGGCTGTAGTAGATTTCCACTGTTTAACGATTTGATGTCTAACAGCTAAAATAATAGTATTTAAAATGTTTGTTTGAAAGCCCCTGTCACTGACATAATCTAACCAGATTATATCACTAGATGATAATGTTATAGTTGTCTTGTACTGTAGATTAAACCAATATTCAATTTTACGCCACAGTTGTATGATTTTTGGACAATACCAGACCATATGTAGGGTGTCAGCTTTGGATTTCTTGCAGCGGGGACAAGCCCCGTTGTTGGTCGGATATATTTTAGCTAATCTTATAGGGGATAGGTAATAATTATTAATGAGTTTTAAATGTGATTCTCTCCAACTCCTAGGGATTTGACATTTCTTTAAATTTTCTATGCTGCGTTTAATTTTTCCTAGGTCTATTGAAGGGAAGAAGGGGGTCCAAGATAAAACCAACTTATCTATAACAATTAATGTTTGTTTGGAGAGCATAATATCGTACATGAGGGAAATAGATGAATCGCCTGTCGCAAATTTCTGAAAGCATAAATTGAGATCCGACCACGCACTTAATCTACTCATATCCCACTTTCGAGTTTTAATAAAGTGGCGCACTTGTAGGTACGCGAAGAAATTGGATCTAGCTAGCTGGTAATTTTGGGCTAATATTCCAAAAGAAGTTACTTGCCCGTCTTGTGGAAGGATCTGACAGATATATTTAAGATCTTTTTCAAGCCATTCTCTAAAAACCAGTTGCTTAAAACCTGGGGAGAACTGAAATCAGTAAAAATACTGAAAATGTAAAATCCACTTCGAGCATTGTACAACATTTCTGCCATGCTGCTATAACATTTCTAATAGATATTAGCGAGGATAACTTATTTGGTAGGAGTTGTAGAGGGCAGTGTAATATTGCTTTTAAGGAAAAGGGAGAGACCATATGAGTCTCAATCTCTAATGTAGACACTAACTCCTTTCCTACGATCCAATCTATCGCCGTTTTAATTAAACACGCCCAGTTATATAATTTAAAATTGGGAAAAGCTAGACCAGCTGCTTCGAATTTTTGCATAAGTCTGTCTAGGGAGATACGTGATTTCCTGTTATTCCAAATAAATTTGGAGCAGCAGGAATATAATTTACGCATATCCTTATTCAGAATAAAAAGGGGAAGATTTTGAAGGGGATAAAGTAATCATGGAAAAATAATTGTCTTAATTAAATTGATGCGGGCCGTAATGGATAATGGAAAAGCCGTCCAGAGTTCCAGATCAGATTTAATCTTCTGGAAGAGTGGTACAAAGTTAAGTCGGTACCAATTTTTCGGATTTTTATGCAATATTATGCCTAGATATGTAATTGCTTCCTCCTCTTTAAATGGATGATCTTGCAAACTGTTTCTGAATTTATTAATCCACATAAGCTCACTTTTGTTGGGATTGATTTTATAACCTGCAAACGAACTAAACTCATCTAAACATTGCAATACTGTAGGTATTGAATAAACTGTATTCTTTAAGAATAATAATAAATCGTCCGCATACAGAAGGATCCTAAGGGTATAGGAACCCATATTGATTCCCTTTAGTAGATTTCTTAAACGAATAGCTAAAGGCTCCAGGGCCAGATTGAACAGAAGGGGTGACAATGGGCACCCCTATCTTGTTCCCCTGCCAAGAGTAATTTTTTGAGAGAGAAGACCATTGACAATAATATACGAGATTGGATTTTTATAGATTTTCCGAACAAATTGTGAAAATTGGTCCTTAAAACCGAATTCCTCCAATACCTTAAATAAATGGCCCCAAGAAATAGCATTGAAAGCTTTTTCAGCATCTAAAGAGAGAATCGCACAATCATCTGCTAGATTCTTTTTTTCCTTTTCTTTTAAATAATAGAAATTATCAAGAAAAGTCACAATTTTACGGGTATTCTTTATGGAAGTCCTATGTTTCATGAAACCGGTTTGATCTGTGTGAATAATATTTCCCAGATATAAAGAAAGCCTATCAGCTAAAATAGCCATCAAGATTTTATAATCTGTATTCAACACAGATATCGGCCTGTAAGAGGCCGGGTCTTACGGTTTTTTACCTTTCTTGAGAATTAAAGTAATATTAGCAGCTGAGAAATATGAAATATGAAGAAATAGGGCTATCCGAACAGAAATAGTTATTAAACAGTTTTTCTAATATGGGGGTAATCTCCGGGGCCAATATTCTATAAAATTCTGTCGGAAGACAGTCAGGGCCAGAAGCCATATTTAATCGCATCTTGTCTATCATTTTACTGATTTCCGCGGCCTCGATAGGAGCATTGAGAGATATTAACTCTTCTTCTTGCATTTGAGGCAGCTTTATTTTGAACCAGAATCTGTCTTGGTTAACAGCATTGCTGTCCTGACTCGCATATAACTTTTGATAGTAAGAAAATAGCACCCTACTAATCTTGCTCGAATCCGTGTAAGAGATATCATTTTCTTTAATCACCGGAATATAATTCTTCTTCTTTCTATTTTTTATTAATTTAGCTAGATGTTTAGTTGAGTCGGCGTAGAGGCCTTTAAATTGCATATTAATTTTAACTTCTTCATTTTGGGATCTTTGCTCTATAAAAACATCTCTCTCTCTTCTAGCCTCCTGGTACTTATTCCAGCTGGCTGGGGAACGATCCTCAGCAAATCTTCTATATGAGTTCCTGACTCTATTAGATAGCTGAATTTCTTGTACCCTGGATTTCTTTTTACTATTTATTAAATAACTTTTAATTTCACCTCTTAGGACGGCCTTAGCCGCTTCCCAGAAGATCTCAATTCTATTAAGATATGAGATGTTATTTGTACAATAGTCCTTCCACCTTTGCTTAAGCCAGTTGGAAAATCTAGGGTTGTTCAAAAGATACCTCGGAAAGAACAGTGATTGTGTTCTTTCAGCCAAATTAGTTAGGGGTGGGAGAGTTAGAAATATTATTGCGTGATCGGATATCAATATATCCTCAATTCCAGTGTTGATTTTCACTATCGAGAGAACCTGGAAAAGGTTCTGTGGGCTCTAGATTCAAAGGTAAATGTCAAAGCATCAGGATTTTTAATTCTCCAAATGTCTACCATTTTAAGTTTTGAACAAAAAATTCTAAAATATTTGGCAGTTTTTTATATTCTTTGGCATCTGTATTATAGAATCTATCTAGTTCTGGTACTAAAGTCATGTTAAAATCACCCGCTATAATGAGATTCTCCCCTATGAAGGGAAAGACTTTAAGTTTTATTTTTTCCCAAAACCTTCTGCTGTTTTTATTTGGACCATAAACATTGCATAACACATATACAATCTGATTAATCTGGATTTGAAGTATAATGTACCTAGCCTCTGGATCTTTATCTATCTGTAAGATTCTGTAATCTAATCCTTTATGAAGTAGGAACGCTACTCCACATTTCCTATTAATGCTAGAGGCAGCTACAACCTCACCCACCCATTTAATTTTAAGTTTTGCTGCTTCTATCTCAGTGAGATGGGTTTCTTGAATATAAGCAATATCTGGCCTTTTTTTAGCCAAGGTTTTAATTATAAGTGTTCTCTTCATAGGGGAGGTTATTCCTCCTACATTCCATGACAATATGTTTACTCCAGTCATTAAAAAACGGGATAAATCTTAAAATTCAACAATTCACTTAGTAACTGCTCACTTATTTCAACCAACCTATCCTCTATCTTAATCATTTAGCAGAATTCTTAATAGATTCCTACAGGAGAGAGGGAGAGCAGAGAGCGAAGGCGAGAAAGGGAAAAAGGAAAAAAAAAAAAATCCACACATATTCCTCATTCAACAGCATCCACACTATACACATCCTGATCATCATTATTATTATCAACGTAGTACTTAAATCAATTTTCTCAATTTTCAATTTGGCATTTTTGACCTGACAAACTCTTTGATATCCGAAACTTCTTGAAATGTAAGTGTTGAGCTAAAACCTTAGCTGGATAAACCATACGGGCCTTAAATCCGTTATTTATAAGCTGGGAACAGTAAGGGGCCATTAATTTCCTCTTCATGGACGTCTCATTAAAGAAGTCCTGAAAAAGCAGGATTTTATTATTACCTAACTGAATAGGGCCATTTTTTCTGAAGAGTTTCAGTAATTCAATTTTGTCCTGGAATTTTAATACCTTGAATATGCACATTCTACTCTTAGCTACGCTATCAGGTTGGGCTCTCTTAGGCCCTATTCTATGTGCTCTCTCTATTATCAGGGGTAGATATTCAGCTGGCATTCCTAGCGCTAGGGGGAGCCCTAAGGAGGTAAACTTCATTAAATCCTCATATTCTGCAGTTTCCGGCAGACCCACAATACGTATGTTATTGCGCCTGGAGCGATCTTCCATGTCCTCCAGGCGCAATTGCATATTTTGAATTGCTGTGTCTTGCTTCCGTATAGTTACTTCTTGGGCATTTACACGGTCTTCAAGATCTGAAATTCTATCTTCTGCTTTGCCGATTCTGGCAGCGAACTGCCTGACTTCGGTGGAGAGAGTAGATAATTCAGAGGCCATGCCAGAGATTTCTTTTTTGATCATTTCGAATTGTGGTGAAAACAAGGCTGACATCTGTGCTATCAATAGTTGGGTATCAAAAGAGGGGAGAGATAAATCAGTAGATGTGGAATCAAGACTAATATCACTTGATTTAGTTTTTTTATCCTTCGCTTTGGGGGGCATTATAGGTGAATTCTTTTTTGTCAGTGTGACAAATCTTTCCATTAATTTAGTGTGTCTCAAATTTGAGACTGAGTGAGAAAAATAAAACCCGTGGACAAAATTACTTAAAAGTCGCACCGCGGTGCGGACTTCAGTGAAAACAAAATTGTGTGTGTACTAAAAAAAAACAAATGAAAACAAAGTGTGTCTGTGCTTTCTTTTTCCCTTTTTCCCTTCCTTCCTTCCCTTTCCTTACCTTTACTTGAAGTGTATGTGTGTGTATATATATATATACAGTAATTCTTATATTCTATCCACTCAGCCCTCTACCTACCTCACAGTGGCCTAGATTTGGAGTTTGGCGGTAGAAGGGCTGTTAACGCTCCGCGGGCTTTTTTCTGGCCGCACCATAAAATTAACTCTGGTATCGAGAGTTCAAACAAATGCTGCGTTAGGCTCCAAAAAAGGAGCGTAGAGCATTTTTACCGCAAATGCAACTCTCGATACCAGAGTTGCTTACGGACGCGGCCAGCCTCAAAAACGTGCTCGTGCACGATTCCCCCATAGAAAACAATGGGGCTGTTTGAGCTGAAAAAAAACCTAACACCTGCAAAAAAGCAGCGTTCAGCTCCTAACGCAGCCCCATTGTTTCCTATGGGGAAACACTTCCTACGTCTGCACCTAACACTCTAACATGTACCCCGAGTCTAAACACCCCTAACCTTACACTTATTAACCCCTATTCTGCCGCCCCCGCTATCGCTGACAACTGCATTATATTATTAACCCCTAATCTTCCGCTCCGTAAGCCGCCGCTACCTACGTTATCCCTATGTACCCCTAATCTGCTGCCCCTAACACCGCCGACCCCTATATTATATTTATTAACCCCTAATCTGCCCCCCACAACGTCGCCGACACCTGCCTACACTTATTAACCCCTAATCTGCTGAGCGGACCTGAGCGCTACTATAATAAAGTTATTAACCCCTAATCCGCCTCACTAACCCTATCATAAATAGTATTAACCCCTAATCTGCCCTCCCTAACATCGCCGACACCTAACTTCAATTATTAACCCCTAATCTGACGACCGGAGCTCACCGCTACTATAATAAATGTATTAACCCCTAAAGCTAAGTCTAACCCTAACACTAACACCCCCCTAAGTTAAATATAATTTAAATCTAACGAAATAAATTAACTCTTATTAAATAAATTATTCCTATTTAAAGCTAAATACTTACCTGTAAAATACATCCTAATATAGCTACAATATAAATTATAATTATATTATAGCTATTTTAGGATTTATATTTATTTTACAGGCAACTTGGTAATTATTTTAACCAGGTACAATAGCTATTTAATAGTTACCTAGTTAAAATAATAACAAATTTACCTGTAAAATAAATCCTAACCTAAGATATAATTAAACCTAACACTACCCTATCAATAAATTAATTAAATAAACTACCTACAATTACCTACAATTAACCTAACACTACACTATCAATAAATTAATTAAACACAATTCCTACAAATAAATACAATTAAATAAACTAGCTAAAGTGCAAAAAATAAAAAAGAACTAAGTTACAAAAAATAAAAAAATATTTACAAACATAAGAAAAATATTACAACAATTTTAAACTAATTACACCTACTCTAAGCCCCCTAATAAAATAACAAAGCCCCCCAAAATAAAAAATTCCCTACCCTATTCTAAATTAAAAAAGGTAAAAGCTCTTTTACCTTACCAGCCCTGAACAGGGCCCTTTGCGGGGCATGCCCCAAGAATTTCAGCTCTTTTGCCTGTAAAAAAAAACATACAATACCCAAGCCCCCCAACATTACAACCCACCACCCACATACCCCTAATCTAACCCAAACCCCCCTTAAATAAACCTAACACTAAGCCCCTGAAGATCTTCCTACCTTGTCTTCACCATCCAGGTTCACCGATCCGTCCTGAAGAGCTCCTCCGATGTCCTGATCCAAGCCCAAGCGGGGGGCTGAAGAGGTCCATGATCCGGTCAAAGTCTTCATCCAAGCGGGGCAGAAGAGGATCTTCCATCCGATTGAAGTCTTCATCCAAGCAGCATCCATCCGGAGCGAAGCGGCAGGATCCTGAAGACCTCCAGCGCGGAACATCCATCCGGCCCGACGACTGAACGACGAATGACTGTTCCTTTAAGGGACGTCATCCAAGATGGCGTCCCTCGAATTCCGATTGGCTGATAGGATTCTATCAGCCAATCGGAATTAAGGTAGGAATTTTCTGATTGGCTGATGGAATCAGCCAATCAGAATCAAGTTCAATCCGATTGGCTGATCCAATCAGCCTATCAGATTGAGCTCGCATTCTATTGGCTGATCGGAACAGCCAATAGAATGTGAGCTCAATCTGATTGGCTGATTGGATCAGCCAATCGGATTGAACTTGATTCTGATTGGCTGATTCCATCAGCCAATCAGAAAATTCCTACCTTAATTCCGATTGGCTGATAGAATCCTATCAGCCAATCGGAATTCGAGGGACGCCATCTTGGATGACGTCCCTTAAAGGAACAGTCATTCGTCGTTCAGTCGTCGGGCCGGATGGATGTTCCGCGCTGGAGGTCTTCAGGATGCTGCTTGGATGAAGACTTCAATCGGATGGAAGATCCTCTTCTGCCCCGCTTGGATGAAGACTTTGACCGGATCATGGACCTCTTCAGCCCCCCGCTTGGGCTTGGATCAGGACATCGGAGGAGCTCTTCAGGACGGATCGGTGAACCTGGATGGTGAAGACAAGGTAGGAAGATCTTCAGGGGCATAGTGTTAGGTTTATTTAAGGGGGGTTTGGGTTAGATTAGGGGTATGTGGGTGGTGGGTTGTAATGTTGGGGGGCTTGGGTATTGTATGTTTTTTTTTACAGGCAAAAGAGCTGAAATTCTTGGGGCATGCCCCGCAAAGGGCCCTGTTCAGGGCTGGTAAGGTAAAAGAGCTTTTACCTTTTTTAATTTAGAATAGGGTAGGGAATTTTTTATTTTGGGGGGCTTTGTTATTTTATTAGGGGGCTTAGAGTAGGTTTAATTAGTTTAAAATTGTTGTAATATTTTTCTTATGTTTGTAAATATTTTTTTATTTTTTGTAACTTAGTTCTTTTTTATTTTTTGTACTTTAGCTAGTTTATTTAATTGTATTTATTTGTAGGAATTGTGTTTAATTAATTTATTGATAGTGTAGTGTTAGGTTAATTGTAGGTAATTGTAGGTAGTTTATTTAATTAATTTATTGATAGGGTAGTGTTAGGTTTAATTATATCTTAGGTTAGGATTTATTTTACAGGTAAATTTGTAATTATTTTAACTAGGTAACTATTAAATAGTTATTAACTATTTAATATATATTGTACCTGGTTAAAATAATTACAAAGTTGCCTGTAAAATAAATATTAATCCTAAAATAGCTATAATATAATTATAATTTATATTGTAGCTATATTAGGATTTATTTTACAGGTAAGTATTTAGCTTTAAATAGGAATAATTTATTTAATAATAGTTAATTAATTTCGTTAGATTTAAATTATATTTAACTTAGGGGGTGTTAGTGTTAGGGTTAGACTTAGCTTTAGGGGTTAATCCATTTATTATAGTAGCGATGAGCTCCGGTCGGCAGATTAGGGGTTAATAATTGAAGTTAGGTGTCGGCGATGTTAGGGAGGGCAGATTAGGGGTTAATACTATTTATTATAGGGTTAGTGAGGCGGGTTAGGGGTTAATAACTTTATTATAGTAGCGCTCAGGTCCGCTCGGCAGATTAGGGGTTAATAAGTGTAGGCAGGTGTCGGCGACGTTGAGGGGGGCAGATTAGGGGTTAATAAATATAATATAGGGGTCGGCGGTGTTAGGGGCAGCAGATTAGGGGTACATAAGTATAACGTAGGTGGCGGTCGGCAGATTAGGGGTTAAAAAATTTTAATCGAGTGGCGGCGATGTGGGGGGAGCTCGGTTTAGGGGTACATAGGTAGTTTATGGGTGTTAGTGTACTTTAGGGTACAGTAGTTAAGAGCTTTATGAACCG